>NC_056736.1:170995491-171067991 GCF_019279795.1 Protopterus annectens
GTGCACATATGAATAGCAGGCATGCGCTATCCCCCAGTGCCATTTTGAGAGTGCAGCCAGAGAGTGAGCATGTATGATTGCAATAGTTAGATTGTGTATAAAGTACTTAAGTTAAAGTCAGTAACTTCTATCGTGATGTGTTTGTTTATAATAAAACTGCTTAAACAAAACCCATGAAGACTCTTCTATTGTATCCAAAGTAGGAGAGTGGCATGGTGTCAGAACTGGCATTCCAGAGATTGATATTCAGAGCCATGAGGTGCAGAGATGACAGTGAAGGTAAACTAAGACAAATGAGCATGAAAAAGAGCCAGAAAAGAACCAAAGGTAATGAGAATTTGCATGAACAGCTTATTTTATAAAAAAGATAAAACAGAACATTACAAGGGCACAAACTGCATTATTAAACAAGCGGGAGGCACAAAGGGTTTATTAACTAAAGGAAATGTTTAAGATTAAGATATTTGATGAAACGATTATCAGAAAAACAAAGCGAGTATGTTTAAAGTAAAATTTGTATGTTTAAAGCAAAACGAGTGCATTTGAGGCAAAATGGGCATGTTTAGAATAAAACGAGCTCAAGAAAAGTACAATGGGCTTGAAAAGAGATTAAACAAGCAAAACAAATATAATAAGGGCAAAAGGGCGCATTAAGCTTAAATAAAGCAAGGCAACTGTATTTATTTGGCAAAATGCTGTGTTTTGGCATAACTATGACTTTGTATTGTATCAGAGGCATAACTAGAGTTATTCGAAGTATCTCAAAGTGTGTAAAAGTGTATATAGTGTGTGCTTATTACTGCGCATGTATTCCAATGAGTTTATTTGTGTGCAAAGTACATCTATTTTGTGAAGTGCAGTCAAAGTATAGCCATTTTGAAAGGTTTTTTGTGCTGGGTGTGTGTATTCATAAAGTGCCACCATTACAGAGTGTTTCTTGCACTGTAAATAATTACCTAGCAAGGTACCACAATTTTGGGGGAAATTTCAGTGTGATATGTGCTGTTTTTTTCACAAAGTGCAATTACTTTGAAATGTTTCTAACTCTGAGCTTTTCCTGCCCGGTTCATTCACATCGTGCAGTTATTTGAAATGTTTCTTACACATATAAGAGGTGATTTCTAGCAATACGGTAATTTCAAGAGTATTAAAGTGCCCAAGAGATGTATTTCATGAAGTTCAATTATACAGAAGCTTGTTGTGCCATTGGGCAAAGTTGCAAATACTGGCATGCATTTCTGGCATATGTATATGTATATGTGTTCTTCCATATTTACAAAACTCTTCACTGGTATGTGTTAATATGGCAGACATATTTTGAAAGCCCTTACCACTTGTATTTGATCAGAATATTGCAGAAAATTGGAAAATATTTGAGCAAGAGTATAATATTTTTATACAAGCAGCTTATTCAGACAAAGATGCACAAACTGAGGCATTAATTTTGCTAAACTTATCTGGGTCAAAGGCCATTGAAAGAGAGTGTTCATTTCTGTATGCACCAGCAATATATGGGGGAGAAGGTGAAAATTGTCATATTGCTGTACAGGCTGAATCAAGGGAAGATCCCAAATGTTTGAAGTGCAAATTCAGGGAAATGTGTAACCCCCAGACAAATATTACATTAGAGAGACATTTGTTTTACACAAGAGCTTAGAAAGCAAGGGAAGCTTTTGCAGCTTATATAACTGACCTGAGAAACAAAGCTAAAATGGGTCAGTTTGGTGACTGAAAAAACACATCTATTGTGGTATTAATAGTGCTGCTGTGAGAAAGATTTTGCTTCTTGACAGTGATTTAACATTGAGTAAAGCCATTGAGATTTGTCATATCCATGAATTTACAGGAAAAAAAAACACAGGTATGCTTGCAAGTGACAAGAGCATGGTTTCAGCAGGATCCAGAGCAAATGTAGATAGCATGCAACACATGGCAAACAGAAGTAGGGCTAAGCACATGGCAGCCACAACCCCTGCTGACTCACCAGGGAAACCGAATAGTTTATCAGCAAGCTCTAAGACCAGTTCAGTTAAAGGAGCATGCTCAGTGCAGTGCATACATGAATTAGCAAAACCCAAGTCCAGCTTAATTGTTAACTGTCGCAATTGTGGTGCCAATCACGAGTCTAAAAGAGAGAAATACTTAGAATTTGGTCAGCAATGTCACAAGTGTAATAACTGGAACCATTTTCAAAAGTTTTGCAAATCAAGTAAACCCCACACAGTTGAAAAGAAGGGTCACACAAGTAACAAGTTGATCAAATAGACTACAACTCTACTCTTTATGTAGATGGTGTATCAGTAATTGGTGAAAGAGTGGTTGCAGTAAATTTGTTGGCAAAGAACGAAGTGTTTTGTACAATCCAGATCAATGATAAATCCACAGAGCTTAAAGTAGACACTGATTCAAACTGTAATATTATGCCAGCAGATATATTTGCTAAAGTGAGAACTAATGAGCAACTCAATGTGGCTGGTAGTGTGAAACTTGTTGCTTATGGAGGTGAAGAAATTCAAACCGAAGGCTCAGTGATGCTTTCATGTTATTTGGCTAAGAACTGTTACAGATTTTTATTATATGTAGTTAAAAGACCAGTGCAGTCATTATTAGGTCTCAGAGACACTTTGGGAATGAATCTGCTTTCTTTTACCAAAGAAGTTCATCACATAAGTGCATATCCTAGTTCCAATTTTTCTGAAGCCATTTTCTCAGAGTATTCTGATGTTTTGATGACAAGTTGGGCAAACACCAGTTGTGTACTCCATGAAGTTAACCCCAGAGGTTGCTCCAGTAGTCAGACTAGCAAGAAAAGTTCTGATAGCTATGCAGGATAAAGTCAAAGCTCAGTTGTATAAAGTGGTGCAGCAAGGTGTAATTTGTCCAGTTACAGAACCAACTGAATTGGTGCCGTCCATGATAGCAGCTCACAAAAAAAGGCTTAGACAAAATCAGAATATGTATTGACCCAAGGGATCTGAACAAAGCCTTGAAGAAACTGTATCATCCAATGCATACAGTCAAGAAGGTTGCACCTCTAATACCGAATGCCACTGTTTTTTCTGTCTTGGATGCAAAAACTTCATTTTGGCAAGTGATGCTTGATCACAAATCCTCATTACTAACCACTTTTTATCCCCATTTGGCAGATACAGATTCCTAAGGATGCCATTTGGAAAAAATCTGCAAGTGAAGTCTTCCAGCATGCAATGGAGCAAATATTTTTTGAGTTATCCTTGTGCCATAATAGTAGATGATTTATTGTTTGGAGGCAATGGTGAAGCAGAGCATGACATAAACCTAAAGATATTTCTAAACAGAGCATGTGATGTAAACTTAAAGCTCAATCCTCTAAAGTGCAAATTCAGACTACCAGAAGTTACAAATGCAGGTTATTTATTTACCAGTACTGGCTTGAGAACAGACCCAACCAAGTAAGCAGCTATTCTTGAGATGTCAGCACCAGATAATATTCAAGATCTACAATGTTTCCTAGGCATGGTCAACTATTTAGGCAAATTTATACCAGACTTCAGTGAGTTGACAGCACCTTTAAGAGAGCTGATGTGCAAACATGTTACATGGTCATGGTTAGAACAGCACCAGAAGGCATTTGAAGACCTTAAACAGAAAACTGCCACAATACCTACATTAACATACTATGATGTCAATAAACCAGTCAGTCTTTCCTGTGATGCTTCAAAATTTGGTCTTGGTGCAGTTATTCTTCAAGAAGGCAGACCAGTAGCCTATGCATCTAAAACACTTGCCCAAACTGAAATGTAATATGCTCAAATTGAGAAAGAATTTTTTTGCAATAATATTTGCATATTCCAAGTTTCATGATTATATCTATGGTCAAGCTATTCAGATTAAAACTGATCACCAACCTTTAGTTACTATTCAGCAAGATTACAAAGAATGATGCTCAAATTGCAAAAGTACAACGTCAAAATGGTCTATACAAAAGGCAAACTACTTTATCTGGTTAAGAGATGGGAGAGAGAACTTGTATTTTGGCCTTAATTCCTGAAAGACATTGATAAAGTACTTTCTTCTTGTTCTTTATGCAGTAGTACTAAATTGCATTTGCAAAGAGAACCACTTCAGCTAAGTCAAGTTCCTGAACTACCTTGGTCAACAGTAGCCACTGATATCTTCAAGTTTGACAATCAACACTACTTAGTATTAGTAGACTCTTATTCAAATTGGTTTGAGATTGACTCACTACGTAATGTAACATCCGCTACTGTTATTACTAAGTTGAAATGTTATTTCTCAGTCCATGGTAGTCCACACAAAATTATTTCTGACAATGGTACTCAATTTACTAGTCAGTTATTTCAGAAATCTGCAAGAGAATGGAACTTTGTACATGTTACTAGCAGTCCTGAATACCCACAGTCAAATGAACTCACTGAACGTGCAGTGCATAGTGCAAAGCAATTACACGAAAGGTGAAAGTGTGACAATACCAATGTCTTTTTGACTTTGCTTAATCTCAGAAACATGCCCTGTGACAATTTACTTGGCTCACCTGCTCAAAGACTTCTGTCCAGGCAAACAAGAACAACACTACCTATTAGTTCCAGTTTATTGAAGCCTAAAGCTAAGAACAACAGAACCATCAAAGCCCAATTATTCAAGAATTGTTCTATCCAGAAGTCAAGTTATGATAAATCGAGCAGATTTCTTCATCCGTTAAAAGAAGGAGAGACAGTGAGCATGTAAATGGTGAAAGGTTTCATCCGGATTGGTCAAGTTACAGGTACATGTACTGAGCTGAGATCCTACCTTGTAGAATCGGAGGGTGTGGAGTACAGGAGAAATTGCAGACATCTTCTTCCTGTACCAGAATCCTCATCACAGCATTGTTCCTGTGATACAGATTCTAGATCTCAGAGCAAATCAGACATTGTTCTCATTCCAGAACATGTCTCAATCTCTACTTCCATTCCTGAGGATGTTCCAAATATTCCCAAGGTTACACATTCTGTAGAGATAGTTCCATTTACTAAATGTAATTCTCAATTTTACGTCACACAATATGATCATATTTCCAGGCCCAGTGTGAAATACACAGCAACATGGACATAACTGTGTATATGTATCTAGTTCTGTATAATTGCATGACAAAGAACTACTTGCATTACCTGCATGCCAAATAGATTCATAATATTGCATGATCTATTTCTCAAAGAGGGAGAATGTAGATCAGAGTGTATGTGCTGTATCTCTAAGAAGCATATCAAGGACTGAACGTGCACATATAAATACAGGGCACGTGCTATTTTCAGTGCCATTTTGAGAGTGTAGTCAGAAAGTGAGCATGTATGACTGCAATAGTTAGTTTGTATATAAGTTACCTGAGGTAAAGTCGGTAAACGTCTATCATGATGTGTTTCTATATAATAAAGGCTGCTTGAATAGAACCCACGAAGACTGTTCTATTGTATGCAAAGTAGGAGAGTGGCATAAGTGTTGTTTCTTGTTCTGAAAGCAGATTTTTTAGGAGGCAAATAAAGTGATTCTTATTACCATTTTTCTAGTAGCTTGCTGTAATTTGTTATGGTCCAGACAGCTGAAGGCTTTAGAATAGTTAATAAAGAAGAAGTAAATATTTTTCTGGAACTCCCTTGCTTTCATTATCCAATGGATGTCAACAGTTTGATCTCTGGTGCCTCTGCTCCTTCTAAAACTAGTATGTACATCTGCCAATCTCAGTTTCATATTGCTAGAGTTTAGTTTGTAGGAACTTGAGAAGTACATTACTAGCATGAGAAACATGCTATTGTTCAATAATTTGAGCACTCTTTTGGACTGAAACACAAGTTTACATTTTCTAATCCAATAGTTACTGTTGTGTTTTCTGTGGTTGCTAGCAAATTCCAAGCAGTACTGTAATAACACCATTTTGCAGGATTTTTACAATTAATCTGGAATTCTATCACTTCCTGTAGGCTTGTTGTTAAGTAGTCTTTCTAGGGTCCATTTTACTTCACTCTTCTGGATGTCTTTCTGCAGATCAGACAGTATACTATTGTATGTTCTCTGTGTCTAATAGCTAATTACTTCCCTTGTATGTACTTCTTGTCCCAGCTTCTGCCTCTATTTTCAGGTGTCAGAAATGCAGCATGGCTGTTGCTTCTTCTCATCACAGTCATGGTATCTTGTAAATGTATTGTCTCTGTTTCCTTTGCCTTTCCATGTTCTGCTTTCTTAAAACAAAGAACACCACTGGGTTTTCATTCTGTATAAAGTATAGCACAATCTTCTTGAAAGAATCATTTTTGAGAGTTTTTGAAATTTTCTTCAGACATCCATACAGGGTTGATTTCTGTCAGAAAGGCACACAAATGTATTTTTTATTTACTTATTTTACATTTGTTGACCGGGATGGTCTAACTGGATGCATGTCCATTTTCAGTAGAGTCCCGGGAGATAAGCTCCAGGAAGTTACATTAGTACAACTATTCAAGTAAAGGTTAATTTATATAGATACAAACTTAAAGTTTCAACAGTTCAAAAATGTACACAGTTTCAACACAAATTTAGGTAACAAGTTGTGGTACAGATACATAGTTAAAATTTTAGCAATTGTAAAAAAAAACCAACTTGCACAGTTTGTACCGAAATTGTTGGAAGCATTAGATGGGGTAGTTTTTTACCGTATTTACAAAGACTTGGCTATACAAGTTAAATTAGCTGTAATGGGTAAGATATGTCTTTATAAAGGATAGGTAATTAGGTGGAAATTGACAAAAGTCAGAGCAAATATAAGGTCTAAAGCAAGAGAGAGAGAAGGGAGCAGATAGGATTAGTCAGGATTTGTACAGGGACATAACCAGTGGGTTGTCAGATAGAGTTTCAGATTGTGCTTAAAATTGTAAAAGAGGACAGTGATGTAAGTTCGTAAGGGAGTTGGTTCCAGTTTTTTTCCCACTGTATTAGAGAACAAGGTATCTCCTGCTATGTTTTTAGATTTACATGTTGATACAAGTAGTTTATTAGATGATCGTAATGATTTGAGATTTTTATATTGGGTAATGAGGCTGGATAGAATTGGGGTATTTGTGGGTTGGTAGAGGGTTTTGTGGGCAATGGTGAGTTGGTTATAGTGAATCTGTTTCTGGAGCTCTAGCCAACCTAATTGTTTCAGGTTATAGCAGTGATGGGTCCTGCAAGGAGAAGCAGTGGCAAATCTGACAATGTTGTTATATGAGTTGGTCAGCTTGTTCGGGTTATATTTTGACAGGTTTGTATATATGGAAGAAGCATAGAGAAGTGTGGAGATAAGGTGGGAGTGGACAATAGTGGTTCTAGCTAGTGGGGAGAGAAAGGGTTTAATCCTGTAAAGAGATCCTAGTTTCTTGTTAACAGTTTTTATGGTATTGTTGATGTGGGTATCAAAGTTCAGGTTGTTATCAATAGTAACCCCTAAAAGTTTAGTTGTTACGTCAGGAGATATGAGTATGCCATTGTTGGATGAGACTGAGAAATTGAGTGGGAGTGACTTCCTGGTGGGAGTAAAGAGCAAGAGTTTGGGTTTTTTGGGGTTCAAGAGGAGGCAGTTTTGTAGAAATGTTATACTAAACATTTTTTGGGTTAGAGTCTGTAGTTGGGATTGAGATTTAGCTGAGCAGATTATTGTTGAATCGTCTGCATATTGTATACAGTTAGCTTGGGGAATAGCTCGGTTTAGGTCATTGATAAATATTGAGAAAAGGAGGGTGCCTAATATGGAGCTCTGGGGAACACCTAAGATAACAGGGAGATGGGATAGTAGTTTGTTGTCCCATAGGACAGCCTGTTGTCTATTGTCTAAGTAGGACTGGAACCATTTAGTAGCCATTATATTGAGAGAAAAGGATTTTAGAATTTTAATAAGTAGATCATGGTTGACCATGTCAAACGCCTTGGAAAGGTCGATGAAAAGTGCTGAAGAGAAAACATTGTTATTATAGTTAGAATTGATGCAGTCGATGAAGGATAAGAGATCAGTAGATGTGCTATGGAAGGGTCTGAAGCCATGCTGACACTTAGCTAGAAGATTATTCTGAAGTAGATGGTCTAGTAACTGTCTATGGATGCACTTTTCCATTATTTTTACCAAGGGGGAGAGTAGCGCTATGGGTCGATAGTTAGAATATTCTATGGAATTTCCTCCTTTGTGTAGGGGAATAATGTGGGAGATTTTCCAGATGGCTGGAATGGTGCTTTCTTGTATGGTTCTATTTATCAACAGTGATATGGGGTATGCTATAGCTTTGGCTGCTTTTTGCAGATATTCAGCCGGTAGCTGGTCAGCTGATGGGGTAGATAGTTTTAGCTTGTGTAAATGGTTGCAGATGAGAGAGGTAGGGACTGGTTGCAAGTGGAGTATGGGAAAAGAGTTATCAGGAAAGGTAGGAAGAGCAGAGCCATCAGCTGTAAGTTGATTAGCTAGTGATTGGACGGTCTCTGTGAAGTAGGAATTAAAAGCATTTGCAGTTTGCTGTGGATTGTCAGGATTTGCCCCAATAGGGGGTGGTGTAGTGGAATGTCCTGGACAAAGTAAGCTGTTAATGCTGAACCAGAATGTTTGTGGATTATTGTGGCTAGTTTGCTGGAGATGGCAGTAAACGTTTTTTTTTATCTTCAAGTATAGCTTTTTTTGTTTCATTTCTTATTTGTCTGAACTTTTGTTGGTCAGTGGGGTTTTTTGTTGATCTCCACTGTGTCCAGACTGTATTTCTATGATGTATTTTTTCTGGTTTCATTAGCAAGCCATGGGGCAGGTTTTGATTTAATTTTGATAGATCTCTTTGGTGCATGGTGGTCAAGAAGTGTTAAGAATTTATGGGTAAAGTAGTTAACAGCCTCATCAAATGGGAGATGCTTTATGGGTGACCAATCACATGCTTTTAGTTCAGTTTGGAAGTGATCAGGGGTGAATTTTTTTTTGCTTCTTATTGTTCTATATATGGTAGGGTTAGGAATGCTAGACTTTTCCCTAATTATGTAAGTGAGAGAATGATCACTTAGATCATCTGGGAGGGTTCCTACTTTGTTGTGTTGTTGGTGATTGTTGATAAGAATCCAGTCTACGATAGACTGTTTATTTTAGGGTTTATTTATTTTGGTTGGGGAGTGGATTGTTTGTGAGAAGCCATGAAGGTTAATATGGGCAGTTGGCATTTCAGTAGAGCAGCACTTCCAGTCAGTATTAAAGTCATCTAGAATTATTGTCTCTTGGGGGACTTTTGAAGAGAGGTCAGCAAGGATACCTTTTAGGGTGCTGGTATTGTTAGCAGGAGGCAGGTAGATACAAACTATGTTTAGTGATTTGTTGGAATTAATCTGAATTTTGGTGCCTATCATTTCTACATTGCGTTCTAGAGGGGTGCTGAGGTTTAGTATTGATACTTGTAGCCCTTCTCCATAGAGAATAGCCACTCCCCCTCCTTTTTTTGCTTTGCGGTCTTGTTGGAAAGATGCATTTTGAGGTATGTTATCATTGTTTCTCAGTTGATACTACTCCACCTTTTTAAGTGACATAGTACATTAGTCAGGACAAGGATACATTTAAATTCTAGTTTTCAACTCACGTAAGCTCTCAGATTCACACATTGTGAATACTAAAATGACAGTCATCATTCAGCAATCAAAAACAGTTTTAAAGGGGCATGGCCAAGACGCCAGACTGCTAGCAGCACAAAACTTTAGATCTGCCTATAATATGACAGGAAATTTAAGCTATTTTTTGAAGAAAACTTCTCAAATATATATGAGAAGATACATATGTGTAGGACTTTTATTATTTTTCAAAAATTAGTATTGAAATAGAAAGTTTTATCATTTTTTTCCTGTCAAGAAGTTTTTCTACAAAGTATTCAAGTATGAGTAACTTAAAGAATTCACATCAGGAGAGTGCAGTGAAAAAGGAGTTACAAACTATAATAACAAATATCCAAGAACTGTCTTTCAGAATGGATAAACTGAAGAACAAAACTGACATTATAAAACAGGATTGTAGCAAGCAGTTGGGCATTCTGAGGTAATCAAAAAGCATTCAGAACAAATGTCTTCTATTGAAGAAACTGTAACTGATATAGGTGGCAGACTGACTGAGTGTGAGAGCCACAATGATTTTCTTTTGAAACAGAATACTAAACTACTAGAAAAACTGGAAGACCTAGAGAGTAGGTCAAGTAGAAGTGATATCAGAATTTATGGAGTACCTGAAAAAGAAGGCAATAATATGATACAATTTCTTAACAAATGGTTACCTACAGCATTAAATTTGCCAGAATCTCTTTCATTCTGAATTGAAAGACCTCCCCGGTCTTTATCAAAATCAACTTCAACTACTGTATCTTCTAACCCTAGATCCATCATTATCAGATTTTTGTCTTCCCAAGATAAGGATCTGGTACTGAAGTCGGCATGGACAAACTCTCCTATTAAGATAAATGAAAAAAAAACATTCGTTTTGACAATGATTACACCTCATCTGTCATCTCTAGAAAAAAAGAACATGTTCCCTTAATAAAGTCCCTCAAAAAATCCAACATCAAGGCTCAAATACTTTTTCCTGCCAGGATAAAAATATTTCTTTCAGCTCACTACCAGAAGCCATGGATTTTATCGAGAAGAAAAAATATTAACTGATATAGAAGATATGGATTGGTCTACACAAAGTCTGAAGAGACATGTAACAAAAAATGGATGGGCTGTCAAAGAAGGAGCAAATAAAAAATTAAATGACAAATGAATAGGATATTGTTAAATATAAATACTTTACTGGAAGATTAATTACTTACTTTATGGCTGAGAAACAACAGCAAGGTAAAGGTAAAACTGTTTTTTTTCCTCCCTCTCTCTATCTGTGTATTATATAACTGTTCTAACTAACTTAATAATATACTCACTGCCTTACTGTTGAGGTACAAAGTTATTTAGTGATATTGCTATATTATATCTTAAGGGAAAATATATTCATGTGTGTGAATGGTGGGGTAATACTATAGTACATACTAAACATGCATTTGTGATCACACTGCATAGGGCTCATATATCAAAATTGTCTTTATTATTATTAGATGCAGTTAAAACAAAAATGTTATGTTTTCTTAAAGATATGAATACAATGTTTATTTTATGTTCTGTAACTATCTGATTACTTATCTAACTGCATATTTGACTATAATAAGGTAATAGATATTGTATTCATGCTGGCTGGCAGGTAGTTGGTTAATGTTAACAGATAAGTTCAAAAGTCATTATGGGTGTAACACGATACTTTGAAGTGAAAATATGGCTTTGCTAGCATGGTTAAATATTGGCCATTGGTATTTTGCACTGCTGAGGCTGCTCGAGAATTTTTTTCCTCACAGGAGTAAGGAAAGCTTCATATTTTGTATTTCCCACCTAAACATTTTTTTTAGCTTCTGTGACTATTTTAAACAAGTGCGAGCACATACAGGGCACCAGCAATGAGTTTGAGAAGTTAGCTGCAAGGACACATTGATTGGTGATGTCAGACAACCTTTCAACCCACGCATAGCTTCAAAATGCAGAAATGGAGCCATAGATGAAATTCGGAAGGGTAAAATGTGAATATGAAGTGAACTCCTGATTCAGAAGCTTTAAAGGGTACAGAAATATTATAAAAAATATTCTACAGATATTAAAGAGCCAATATTGTGATTATCTGTCTAGTTTAGAGCTAAAATTAATGAATTAAAGTCAATAAATGTCTTTGTTTTATGAGAAACAGTGAATGAAGGTGGGAGGTAAAGAAGCTGATAGACAGAATGTCCTTAAATGAAAACAAATAGTAATGCTGGTTATATAAATGAGAAGCATATGAAGTGAATATAAATTTTAATTATATACATGTCTTTTTCATTACTGCAACCATAACCAAGCAGATATATCTTTTATAAGGACATGTAAAGTACCTGATAAAATGCATTGCATTCAATGTTAGTTGCACTGTAAGATATAATGGAAGGATACAAATGAGTTAAAGGACTACACACACAGATTTGATAAATGACTATAAATATAACTAGCAGTCAGTATGAATATCGTAGTTTTAAACTGTTTAAACATTACCAATAGAATAGTGTTTTTTTGTTTTTATTTATTTTTTTCTATCTTTTATCCTCATATCTAAGGTTATAAAACAGAAGAGAACTAAGCATAATTAATATAAGAAGTTTCTATTTAGAGCCTCACGTTAAGATAGGTTTCATATGGTGAAGTTGACTTCACATTGTTACATTATAGTGTGATTGAGTATATGCATTATTGAAAATGGTTCTACTGTGATTAAATAGCATACATTTTAAGTTCATGTTTGATCAGGTTACTTTAAAAATGTTTTACAGCTCATACTTTATATCATTGAAGCAGAAGCTAATTGTGATGTATTTGGTGTGTGAGATGGGAAAAGTGGGTGGTTTGGTTACATTTTTCACCAAACCTGGAACATTATGTTCCATGTTTTTATGTGTATTTAGTTATTTGTTTCATAAGTCATTAGTTAAATTTTTTGATTCATCCATGATAAATAATTCTAGGAGATATTTCAGGCTATTACATATGAGATGTATTATAGATGTTCTAAATATAGTTCAAGTGTATGATGCTTTATAAATGCTCATCGTTAAATGTTAATGGTTTAAATAATAACATAAAAAGAGCTGGTTTTGCTTAAGTTTATCAAAATGTATAAAGCACAAATAATTTTCTTGCAAGAAACTCATTTATTGAAGAAAGATTTGCAGAAACTATCCTTTAATGGTTATACAGTACTTACGGATTTTTGTTATAAATCTAAAAGAAGAGGCACCCTTATAATGTGGAATAACACTTACATAATGCCTAAAATATTAAACTCATTTTCAGATAAGGATGGCATGTTAATTTTAGTGGTGCTGGAAATTAATAGGAAATGCTACATGTTGGTAAACATGTGAAGAAATATCTGGATACTATTGCATTATATGCAGAGGGTGAAATCATATTGGCTGGAGATTTCAATTGCTTATTAACAGATAGAGATGCTTCTAGAAACAGTAAAGTTAAATTAACAGCACAAGCCAAGAAATTAAATAATTGTATTGGCTCAATGAATCTCAGAGACATATACAATTTAAAATTACAAAATTCATTTAACTATACACATTATTCATTCAGATTTGGCACACAAACAAATATTGACAGGATTTTCATTTCAAATGGCTCCCATTCAAAAATAAGTGATGTTTTAATAATGTCATGCCCACTTTTTGACCATAATGCTTTTTTTTTATTTTGGCTTTGAAGAATGATGATTTGATAAGTCTACAAAGAATATCAGCATAAATATAAAAAAAGGTTTTAGAGAATGGATTCTAAAGGAAATATATACATTCATAGAAATTAACAATAATGGGGAGGTAACAGACATTATATTATGGGACGCTTTAAAAATTTACCTGCATGGTAGAGTTAAAACTTGGTACCGTCAAATAAGAAAAGAATGGGACAAAGAACTATCAGAACTAAAAATCAAGATAGATATTTTGAAATCAAATTCAAAATCAAATGATATTGCAGTACATACAGAAATATCAAACTTAAATAAAAAATACTTAGAAATATTAAATCAGAAAGTCGCTCTAAACTTAAAAAAACCTAAAATTATAATTCTCTTCTGTAAACCTTAGGCATTTACATAAATTGGCTATTAGATCCAAACAAATCAGTAAACAAAATCATATAAATGAAATCAAATATATGAGTAATAACTCACTTAAAAGAGCAACTGATTTAAGAGGTATATTAGAAGCATTTAAAATATACTATAGATCAACTAATGACACGTCTTCACCTCTACAGACAGACAATATAGTGGATAAACTTTTCAGGAAAAAATAAATACTAAGTTGTCAAATTAACAAAATAATATTTTAAATAAACAAATGACATTAATAGAAGTGAAAGAACAAATTAAAAACCTAAAGGACCATAAAGCCCCAGGACTGGATGGGACAATCCCAGAAATATATAAGATTCTTCCAGATTATATACTAAAGATCGGGTCTATGTCATATAATCGAACTTCCAAAATTTCGAACACCATATGTTCAAATTTGGAAGTTCGAAATATGACAACAACGAAACCTCAGAACAGTGAATTTTTTTCCCAGGGAAAAAATTGCTGTTCCGAAAAACACACACACAACACAAGAAACCTAATAAACCTACACTACACCTTACATACACAACTATCTATGCACTAACATTAACCCAAGCCCTAACCCTAAGGTCAGTCACTATCGCACACTTACTTTACCTGCGTCCTAACCCTAAAGTCTGTCAGTATCACACATTTACCTTACCCGCTCCCTAACCCTAAAGTCCGTCACTATCGCACACTTACCTTACCCATGCCCTAACCCCGTCAGTCACTTTCGCACACTTACCTTACCTGAAACCTCAGTTAAAATAACAACACTATCTAACACTTACCATTCCTGCACCCTAACCCTAAAGTCTGTCACTATCGCACATTTACCTTACCCGCACCCTAACCCTAAAGTCTGTCACTATCGCACACTTACCTTACCCACGCCCTAACCCATAAAGTCCATCACTATCACACACTTACCTTACCCATTCCCTAACCCTGTCCGTCACTTTCGCACACTTACCTTACCCGCACCCTAACCCCAATGTCCATCACACTCACACACTTATGTTAACCCGATCCGTAATTTTCGCACCACAGTACAGAAAATGTCAAAACTGTGGAAACAGACAACCAGATTTTTTCCCTGGGAAATAATTCAAATTTCCACGGCTTCAACATTTCTATTTTTCGAACTTCCCCATTCGATCTTCCAATACTCGACATTTAGGATGGTCAGTTAAACAACAGGTGCCCTAAAGAACTTATTAAATACTTTTTTCATGGTTAAACAAGAATTAAAATTTCCCTCTTCTTGGAAATAATCATTTCTCCTATTTTGAAACAAGGTACGGATCCTAAATCATGTGCATCCTATATACCTATTTCCTTATTAAATATTGATTATAAACTTTTTATGTCCATTTTGGCTAACAGATTAAAGAATATACTACCTAATTTAATACATTATGACCAAACAGGTTTTGTCTTACATAAGAAAGTCCATGATAAAATTATTAAATTATCTTTAATAGATATTGCGAACAAAACCAAGAAGCAACTAACTGTTATAAGTTTGGATATAGACAAAGCATTCACCTCTGTTAGTTGGTCATATTTACATAAAATTCTTGATGGCTATAATTTTTACCTAGATTTTGCTAACTTAATATTGAAAATATACAATAATTTGCAAGCATATGTTAAAATTGGTTCATGCTTATCATCTCAATTAAGAATTCTAAAAGGGACTAGACAAGGATGTCTGATGTCCCCATTATTATTCACTCTATCAGTTGAACCCTTTGCTTCATATATTAGAAAAGATACAAACATAAAATGATTTCATGTAAATAAGGAATACTGTCCAAAAATTCAACTATTTGCAGATGGTATTTTACTAACATCTAGTGATATAGACTTTTCTATGCAATATATTATAAATCCTATGAATCAATTTAGGAAAATCTCAGGGCTAAAATTCAACTAAAATAAAACCAAAACATTATTAATCAATAAGAAAATAAATAGAACTCTATTAAGGTATAATACATTTAATTGGGAGAATGATATAATAAATTATTTAGGGATTAGTATAAAAATACATGGAAAGAGACTATTCAATTAAAGTATACCAATCTATTAACTACAATTAGTGATTTAACTGAAACAATGGAACAAAATGTTTTTCGCTATGGAGGACAGACTTACATTAATAAAAATGATTATTTTGCCCAAAATTTTATTAGATACTCAATTACTGATTTTACCCCCACCTAAAAAAATTCTTTAAACAAATAGATTCCTTATTACTTAAATTTCTTTGGTTCCACGAAAACCAAGAATAGCATACAAATGGCATGTTAGGGCCTGTAACAGTAAGAGGATTGGAGTTCCTAATATAGAATTGCACTCTAAATCTATTATTATCAATATAATATTACATTGGATAACATCTATATACACTTCATGTTGGAAATAGCTACATGAGATTCGTATAACTGCTACTAGAAATGGGGAAACCCAATTTAATGAATCATTTGGAATCAATAAGATATATTGGGTACTTCATGAGTATTGTCTATATAATAAGAGATTTAGCCACTTCTGATATGGTATAAATCAAATGTTTTGCATCTTTAAAAACATGTTGTTGTTGTTTGTCTTTTGGCTTTTCCCGGTTAGGGGTCGCCACAGTGGAATTCCGGCCCGCTAATGATCGGCAGTAGATTTTCACGAACGCCAAGGTGCCAGCTCGACGTTCAACCATCAATGAAGGCACACCAATTTGCGCATGTCTTTCGAACGCCCACCCATCCGCAGGGAGGATATGCAAATTCCACACAGAAGGCACTCCCTGCACTCCAGCTGAGAATCGAACAGGATAACCTCTTGCTGTGAGGCAACAATGCTACCGCTGCACCACCGCAAACTGCATCTTTAAAAACATAATTATAGCTTAAAACAAGCAGTCTTTCTTATATTTCCCATAGCCTATACTCCAGATTGTTTAGAGTCCTTTAATAGTAATAAAATGTTGAACCTTAAAAATAATGACTTAAAATTCTGGCACCAATTTATAGATAAAAATAAAATTCAAGCAATAAACTTTGTTCTAGTCAGATATAATGTTAGCCAAGATAATTGGTTATGTATGCAATCATTATAGCAGTTTACTGAAAGTAAAGTGAGAGTATCAATAAATCTAGAAACTGATTCTAACCAAGGCTGTTACAATTATTCATGTGCTGTAATTTGATAAACTGAGCATATCACCCATATATAAAATCTTACGTGATGAATTGCTTACATTTAACCCAGTTTTTTGGAATTACTCTATAAAGGTTAATGGGGAATCTTTGTCAAATGAAAATAAGAAACACTTATTAAAATCAATAAATAACACTTCATCATCACTATATTGGAAATTATATACCTGAAAATTTATTCATGGAAGTTTCTATACCCCACACAAAATTATGCTTATATCCAAAAGTAAAGAAACAAAATGTTGGAGATGTGGTGAAATTCTGGATGCCAACTGGGTTCATATGTTCATCGAATGTAAAACTGTCACACATTATTAGAATAATTTTAGACATTTTATAAAAGCTTTGTGGTCAGATAACTGTCAAATTACTAATTCATTGATCTTATTTAATGTACCTACCACAAGTGTGATTACCAAACACCAGTTACCTGTTATTTGGTCACTTTTAGCTATTGCCAGAAATATTATTACATTGCATTTGAATCATAAGCAAGATCTTATGTTTGCTGATTTTATTAGATTAGCAAAATATGTATGTAAAAAATTAATGCAAACCATTTGTTATAGAACATCTAATGTAACACATAAAGGAATAGCTTGGCAGAAACTGCAAAACTTATTAGATACATATTGATAGTATTCATTGATAAAGTTACTGTTTGCCATGAATGACTGTATATACTGTAAATAGTTGTTTATTCAATATATATTGTATGTTTTGAAATATTTTGATTGTTAATGTCTAATAGAAAAATAAAACATTTTGAAAAAAAAACAGTTTTAAATAATTATCAAAGTGTAAACAAGAGACCAGTCATACTCAGATAAATAATGCAAACTGTAAACTATAGCTGCAATGTTTCATTCTAAAAATGGTATGTTTGTTAAGCATTCCTTTATTTTCCAGGGAGGACCTATTATGCACAAGTACCTGTTTTTCATTGGCATGTGGCAGGAAGCAATGCATGATTAAGGGGCGTGTACAGCCTTATACTGCATGAAGATGGAGTTCAAGGAAATCAAGCACAGGACTCTGTATAATGTTAGCACCTAATTACTTTAACTTGTACTTTATTGATGAACCTTATATTCTGTCATTGGCAAATATAAGTAACTTAGACTGTAAATCCTTTCTATCTATTTTTGTTCAAAAGTAGTTTCCCTGTTGTATACTTTCATAACTTGGGTACCAGTTTATAAAATAAAAGAGACGACAGTCCTGAAGTTTCCTGACATACAGTTGCTTCTCAAATGTATGTGACATTACACCATTATTAACCTCATAATTATTTTCAAAAAACAAAATGATGCATTGTTCACTGCTTTTTAAAAATCATGAAGCCATCATTGTAGGATGATGCTTGTCTGGGACATGGACAGATCGAGAAACACACATGTGCTTTTTCACAGCTGCTTTTTAGAGAAGGGTCAATGACCCTTTAACAGACTCTCCAGAATGTTATGTTTACTGGGAGCATTGACTGTAGAACTGCACGTTCTTGAATGTTAATCTAACTGTAGACTAAAATGTTACTTCCACTTGTATAACATGCATATATTCATTAATTACTTTTCAGAGAAATGAATAAATGAAAAAGAAGATATGTAAGCATTCTCCAAGAAATAATTAGTCACATGGTTCCTTCATATTTTGGTTTTTCACTTCTTTCTACAATGATATTTTATTAGCTTTCTCAAAGGGCAACTATATCATATTATAGTCTTACTATCAACAATATTCACCTAATTTTTTTCTGACATTTAGTATCACATTTGGAATATTTTTTCCTACCTTGTAGGTAATGGTACTGCTGCCTTCCTTTGTTTCTTATTATAAACTCATTATGGCATATCTTTGTTAAAACAAGAAATTAAATGGATGTCATATATGTTTTTTCTAGCCATACTCAATATCTAATAGCATGTTCTTTTATTTCTAATTTTTCACTGAAATGTACAGATGTATATGTTCTTCCATTTCTAATTTCACTGAAATGTGTGGACTTTCCATATATTGCAAGTTTGATTGTTGACTAATAACTTTAGCCTTACAGTGATATCTAACTATTATAACTAAAATTATATGAACCACAGTGTGACAGAATATTGCAGGTTTAAAATACCTGACTTCCTTAATTAGCACCTATATATACCTGACTGATGCAAGGCTTCTGAAGTGACTAACATACATTTTTGTAATTGGCAGTATGGATGGTAACCTAATTAACATAGTGGGGACTTGATGCAAGAATGTGGCTATTATTCATTCCTTACCTTCCTGCTTCCCTTGTGTTTTATGACTCTAAGCTCTGTATCATATTATTTTATAAAAGTGTAACAGACTTCAAAATACAAGATATTAAAAGAGAAAGATTAATTTTCTTTCTTTCTTGCAGCATTGCATGATATGACTGCTTTAAAGAGGCAGTTGTTTTTCGTTAGTATCCCATGCAGGGTATATGAAAAATGCTGATCACAATCCATCAGATTAGTTCACTGACAGATAGGAAAGTGACTGGGAATATTATTACAGTTAGTTTGGGTTTATTGTGTGATACATGTAGTATTTACACTGAACACTCCTCTTGTTATCTGACATCATAGTAGGGTCCTCACGACTAATGACATCATTGCTGCATTCAATCATCTTCAGTTTTATCCAGTAAACAGACAATTTTTTAGTCAATAATTATTTGCAATTCTGGTTTAGAAACTGCTGGGACTCTATACTATTAACTTGTGAAATAAATAAATCTATAATTTAAGAACTCAGATTATCAGAAGCAGCAAGAAAGCAGGATGGAGGCAACATATGAACCAGAATAAAGCAAAATATTCACCAAGGCACCAAAGTTCACTTCAAACAGAATCCACAGGTACCACCAAGGATCGATATGAAGGATTTAACATAAAACATGAATCTTTGGACAGAAGTATTTAGGTAACATGGCTTTTAACGGTGGTATATGTACTTCTCATTCAGAGAAGGTTGTATATGCACACAATCACTTTATATTTATTGCATTCTGTATTAATTGCTAATTAACATTCTTATTTTATTGGATAATTAACTCAATTCACCAAGTAGAGGGAGTATAAAAGGAATGGTTCACAAGTCTGTCTGCATCTGATGAAGTAACTTGCAAATGAAAATGTAGTAGATTGGAGACGTTAATGCCTGGAGTGTATGTGTTTTTTATTCATTTTCATTAAAGCCATGTTTTCAAAGAAAACTGCTGGTATTCAAACCTTGGTGGTATCTGTGGATTCTGATGGAGGCAACATATGTCAACAAGGTTTATGAATTATAAGAGATTTTTATAAAAGGCATTTAACTTTTATATCCAGTAATGTCCGTGTACAAATATTTCACAATAGCTGGTGCATTTGATCACAGCAAAGGATTAATTATGTCTTTTGTATATGACATTTTAGTTGTCCGGGTTTCATGTCTGAACTTGTAAGTAGCATGATATGTGACAAATGCCATTTCAAGTGTACAAATAAGGTGCTGCTTAATACAATGAAATTATTTCTTTTGTCAATATTATTTAAAGGGGGCATGCAGCATTGGACATACCACTGTATGCAACATCTTTCTTATGGACAGCAGTGATGTGATAAAGGAACATGTTTATGTCTCAGCAACATTTCCACATCAGAAGTTAGTTAAAAACTTGACTGAGACCAGGATGTACCATGGATTAAACCCTATACTAACTCCACTATATCAGTGGGATATGATAGCTTTTGTTTTGGGAGTGTCAGGAATAATGTGTCACAGGTAAATATGAACTGCTTCATCTATTATTAAAAGACATTCATGGATGATGCATTTATTGTGTTTTGGCTACTGATTGGGTAATAATAGTAATATTTCATACAAGTGGGCTAGGTTACCAAATGTATACAAAAACTGAGTCATACAAAATATATAGGAATATTCTTTTGGATATCCATATCATTATAGGTATGACGTTTTACATTATTAGCTAGTTTGCTTTTTAAACTATGCTTGACTGATCAATAATGGCATGTAACTCAGAGTATATACTGTTCATAAGGTAAACATGCAACACTTAAAACTCATCACCTCTTCAGAATAATATTAATTTGTACTATCTCACAGTCCAGTTCAAAAATTAAGAATGCTGCATTTGCAGTCCTTATAAAAGACTTACATATTATTGTTGTTGGTATGCTATGCATGTTGCACTTTGGTATGGTATTCATGTGTATGAAGGATGCACGCATGCACAAGTCAATTTCTGTTTATCTAGGAGACACACTGCTGTATAAAACATGGGAATAGTTAGTCTTTATTTGTTGTCATCTTTATCTGTTTTTTGTCTATATGCCAGTACTACTCACCTAACAAAGTACACCTGAATATATATCTACTTTATGTCTCACATAGTTTTAAATTGAAAATGTCAATACGCCCAGGCTATGAACTATAGTTAGAATATTTACATAACACATAAAATACTTTATCCAAGATGTCCCTTCTAGAGATTTGACAAGAAATCGCTTTACCTGAATACAAATATGTTATCTTTTCAAACATTTTATTTTGTTTCTTACATTATCTTATTTTACCCCCGTGCCTGATTCTTAAGTAGCACATTCTCATACAAACCTCCATTTATATTCATTCTTCTCATGTCTCCATTTACTTTACTTCCCATAACTGAAAACAATTTCCCTTATCATGTGTATTAGTGATAAATACAAAAAAATGCTTCCTCTTATATGTATTTTCATCTACTCCAGATATCACTTACCAACCAATGATCTGAAGTTCATAGAAAATGCAAATTGTACTTTTTTATGGAAACCCTAGTGAAGAATTCATAAATGTTACCGTAACATGTACACATTATCATAACTTTTTATTTCAGAAATAGCCCTGACATGGTGCTGTACAGTGTTCTAGGATGTAGATGTGCATCATAATATAGGGCAGGAACTGTATCCATGCTGCATGCTACTGGGGCAGTCTGGGGGAGAGGCATATGTTAATTAGCCATTTGCTCTTTCTCTTTTAGAACCTCATCCAGGAAGGCATCTATAAGCTGAGTGATTAAGGAAATTGATAGGATAAGTACAGCAGCATGGCTAGCACCACCACGTTATGGTAGTAAATGTGGCCAAAAGGCTGTGTTTTCATCTACTGACATTTACAACAGTATGGGGAATGGGGGTTGGGGGAGAAATACTAGCCACCACAGATAACACAGTTGTGCCACATTGGTACTAACTTTAGTCCAGGGATCAGGGAGGTAGGGAAGCACTGTCCACCAAGGATAATGGAATTATACCATAACATCAAGAACAGCAGTACGGGGAGTAGGGGTGGGGGTAAACACTAGTCACCAAGGATAATGCAATTGTACCATAACATCAACAACAGCAGAACGGGGAGTAGGGGTGGGGGTAAACACTAGTCACTAAGTATAATTCAGTTGTGCAATAACATCAACATTATGGGACTCAGGGGATGGGGGAAACACCAGCCACCAGGAAGTACTCCAAACTCTTGTGCCTTAATGATAGTTAAACTCAGATATAGGTACATGGATTGTAATGCATGTGAATGTGTGTGTGTGTGTGTGTGTGTGTGTGTGTGTGTGTGTGTGTGTGTGTGTGTGTGTGTGTGTGTGTGTGTGTGTGTGTGTGTGTGTGTGTGTGTGTGTGTGTGTGTGTGTGTGTGTGTGTGACTGTGTGTTTGTATATGTATTTGAATGTGTACTTGTGTGTGGGTGGGACAGTGACTAAGGGGGGTTGCCAGTGCCTACATAATGTGGCTGCAGCAGTTACTACTATGATGTGCAGATCAAAAATTGCACAGTGCAGCAGTAACTGTGATTCAGAGACATACATGCAAATTAGACAATAACAAGGGTTTTCATCATTGCAGCTAGCATGTTTTATTGCTCACTATGTTCACAAGTAGTCTCATTATTATATTTTCATATACATACTCAGTCTATTTCTGAAACCTGGCTCCCCCACATTAAATTGAGACATGAATTCTTGAAAATAATTTGCTCATTTGTGTTAGTCTGAAATACATGTGTGCCCTGGATATGTCCACTGTTTTTGTGACTTTAGTTTCTTCCCCAATATTGTGTGACTGTGAACTTTATGCATACATATATGGAAACACATCTGCAGTGTACTGATACACACACACACACACACACACACACACACACACACACACACACACATATATATATATATATATATATATATATATATATATATTTATGGGAACATTAAATTTGACTGAATACACTTTTAGTTGACACAGTTTGGTAGACTAAGCAAATGATGGACAGGTGTATGAGACTGTACACATAAGGAATATACCATGTCTTCCATTTTTGTGATATTGGAGTTAGTATATATAAATAGCAGGGGGTCTGGGTTGGTGCAGGAGGGATTCCACCTTTAAAAATTGTGTTTTATTCTTTTTTGTGTGTTTTTGGTTTACATGCACTCAGAATATTACTCTGCATGAGTACAGGCATGTTGACATTAGGGTCTGTCAATCATTTTAAGCAGACCCATATATATATATATTTATCTCTCTCTCTCTCTCTCTATATATATATATATATATATATATATATATATATATATATATATATATATATCTATATGAATCCCCTACAGAAGACCGACAGCTCACAACACCGACACCCACATCGCCGACACCAAAAGCCAGACACACGAAATACCGACAACACTGCTACTGCAGAAAAAAGGTATGCCCCCTGCACCCCCCTGGAACTTTAATATACCAACTCCGAGATCGCACTACAGTGCAGGAATGGAAATATTTTCATTTCGCACTATGGAAACTTACCGTTTCCCTATTGTCAGTATTTCGTGTGTCAGGCTTTTGGTGTCGGCGATGGGGGTGTCGGTGTTGTGAGCTTTTGGTCTTCTGTAGGGGACCTATATATATATATATATATATATATATATATATATATATATATATATATATATATATATATATATATACACTTTGAGAAAGAAGTACACACATATCCATACATATGTATCAATGCATAGCCATTCCTATGTATCTATACTGTGTGCGTGTGCGCATGTGTGTGTGTGTGTGTGTGTGTGTGTGTGTGTGTGTGTGTGTGTGTGTGTGTGTGTGTGTATACAGAGAAGGTAGAAAAAAGGGGCAAGGGGCAGGTGAAAAGGAAGAAATCAAAACCGAACGGGGAAGGTTTGAAGAACATTACTGTATGAAAAAAGAAGAGAAAGAAAAATGCTGACTGCATGGCTCAAGCTATGGAGTTACAATACCAGCTGGATGAGATTTTAATACACAGTGAAAACAGTGGGATTAATAAGACTAATAGTGATGAAGATCTGTCTTTTATAACAATTCATAGAGCAGATATTACTGTATTAGAACCTGAAGATTCTTCAGAGCTGGCCAGCAAAGATATTCTTATAATTGGAGATTCAATTATTAGAGGAACTGATACTTATATTTGTGGAGATGATAATGAACATCAAATAGTGTTGTGCTTGCCAGGAGTAAGAAAAGAAGATATGAGACAAGGCTTGGAATGCCTTAATGTAAGGAAGTATGGATCTGTTTTTATTCATGTTAGTAGAAATTATGTCACCTGCAAGGATTCTCTGACTGTTAGTAGGGAACTGACAGCCCTCTTAGATAGTATAGCTTGTACTGGTGTTAGGACATATTTTTCAAAAATCTCCTATAGAAAAGATAGTCAGGTCACTGTGAATGAAAAGATTTTTGGGTAAATACCTACATGGAAAAAATGTCCTGTTTTAAAAAATGGAAATGTGTAGAGCATCCAAGCCTAGTTTTGGGCACACGTGTTCAGACACAATGATCAGGAAAGAGAATTTTTGCAGCAGATATTTTGCAGTATTTGACAAACACTAGGCAAGATTTTTGCCAGGTCAAAAATTTTACATTTCACAGATAGCAAAATGTGATGCATCTTTGATGGTTGTTAATGCTAGGAACATTAATAATAAAGTTTTTTTTTATTGGAGGATTTGCTACATTCCCAGTGATGTTGTCATTGTCTGTATAACATGCTTAAAGAACAATGACTGGAAACCAGTTCTGTCAGGGTATAAATGTTTTTACTGTAACAGACAATGTGAAGTTGTTCTATCTCGCCTTCATTCTCACTGATGAGTTCAGAACCAATCCTTGGCTCCAACTCAGCCAGATGCTAAAGCTCGAGGTCTTCAAACAGCTCATGGTCTACTCCCTATCCCATGATGCAGTAGTGCTTCCCTCAGATCTTGTTAGCCACTGCAACAGATCAGGTGATCGTTGAACAGCTCTGGCCAGTATTGTGAAAACATTTTTGAAATATTTCTATATTAAAAGTTTTCTTAGTGTTAGTTAATAGATTAGACTTAGGTACTTGAGACACTTTGTTATTTTTGATAGTTATAATTAGTTTAGAGTGCATTTTTCTCTGTTTTTTGAGGCTGTTTATTTCTAGGCCTATTTATATATCTTGAGACTAGTTAATTAAAATAACTTTGCTCCCTATCCTTTCTGCTTTAACTAGTAAGCCCATTTTTTTATTAGGGCAGTAGTAGTTCTATTTATACTGTTAGTTGAACTTGTATTTTATTCAACCCTGTGGTTTTGTTAGGGTTGTATAATTGTTGTTCTTTGAATAGCATTGTGTGTTTCCTAGTTACTATAGCAGTTATTGTAGTTTAGTCTTAGACCCTCTTTTATTGGGGCTACTTTTTGCGATATATTACTGTTGTTAATATAGACTGCGTGCTGTGGTGTTATACATTTATATTTGATTGTAGAGCTCTAAAATTTTCTTCTTTGGGGCTATTACTGCTGATAAGAGTGATTTACCACATCTGAAAAGGCTAAATCTGGTTTCAAGAAATGTCTGACGTGGAAAGAAGATGTCTGTCATAGATGGACACACAAACTGTAGGTGAGCTTCACCTTCAAGAAAATTGTGTCATCTGTCACTCTTTTAGCTCTCACGTTCTTCATGAACACAAGAGCAAACTAATGACAAGGGGTCTATTAAAATTTTCCTTTTCAAGAAGCCTTGGAAAAGGACAAACCAACTAAGTTTTCAAAAACCTTATCTAGCTGTTTTTCTTCAGAGTCAGAGCCAAAAAAGGGCTCATCGACTTCTAAATCTAGCAAGACTGCCACCTCGGCTCCTAAGCCTATGGAACTGGAGGTAATTGCTGTCAGTAGAAGACGGTCCACAGCATTGGAGCCGGTATCTCCCACTTCAAAATCTCTGATTTTGCAGTCAGAGTCCTCATCTATTGGTTCCCAGTCCTCAAGACTATCAGATAAGGATGTGGATTGAGTGGTGCAGAGACTTTTACAGTCACAGGCGCTAGCAAATATTCTGTTGGGTTTGACCCTTAGGGCTTCGGACTCAACTCAGACCCAACCCATTTCTTCAATTCCTCCTCCGATTCAACCCAAAGTTTTGGAGCAGAAGTATTCGTAGCCAATGACTGTGGAACTGCCGGAGCCTACACTTCTTGGGCTTTTGGTTCTGACTACTCTGACCTCTTCGGTACCTACCTTAGAGTCTAGGAGCCGACACTCACCGGTCGGGTCTGGATAGGATAGTCATGCCTATCTTTCGGTGCTAACTCTGCCTCTCAGGGCCTCAGCTTGGGTGAGTTCGGCATCTACCTTGGGCTTAGAGCCCATGGCTTCAGCACCGCGGAGACTGCCTACTTCTATGGATCCAGGTGTCTCTTCAGATTGGAGCCATGGGGCTTTCAATGCTATGAGGAGAGTGTTGTTTCCTCAGGCACCCATGTCATTGGTACCAGCAATCTCCTTCCCTAAAGTTCCTGTGTCTGTCTCTGCTTCACTGATCCCTCAAAAGTGTAGAGACCCAGAGTCTCAGGTCCCCCCCATCGGGTGAGCTCTGTTCTTCAGGGACCTCCCCAGAAGCTCCCATTGAGGAGGTTCTCAGGAAGAGAATTTGTAAGAGGAAGTATCTAGATTCCCCACAGGAATCCATCATCAGATACTGACTTAGATGAGTCAGAAGGGTCCCCCTCTGAAGATATCTCTTTTGGTGATATGTTAGAAATCCTAAAACAGAGAGGTGGCTGGAATCCCCTTAACCCTACTGATGATGAGTCAGTACTCCTGAAGGCTTTCGGGTCTCAACCCTCCACCTCTTGGATGACTCTGCCTTTTGATGAGTTGATGGACCTTTTCTCTCTCTCGAAAGGCATGGGAGTCCCCGGATACCATAGAACCAGTCCTTCGGAGGCCTAATAAATTTATAACATCTCCTCAGGACAAGGCTTTCCTTACAAAAGAAGTACCCGTTGATAGTATGGTGGTAGTGGTGGCCACCAAAAAGGAGTTATTGGAGACCTCCACATCTGTTCATCCTCCTAATAGAGATTCTAGGATCATGGACAGATATGGAAAGCACATTTTTAGTTCAACGGCCTTTACTCTTCGATCCCTGAACTATCTCACACATTTTATCAGACTACACAGAAATCTCCTTAAGGAGTTGGGAGATGCTCTACAGGGTGCAGTAGCTGTGGGGGTCTCAGACAAGATAACCTCCCAGCTTGCTACCCTAAATTCCCTTATAAACTCTTCCATGCATCTGATTTCATATGCAGCTGATGGAATGAGTAGGGCAGCGGGTACAGGAATTGCTCTTAGGAGACACTCCTGGATGTGCTTATGTTCCTTTGCAGAGCCCTACCAGTTATCCTTTGTGAACACCCCCTTTGATCGTTCATCACTTTTTGGACCGAAAGTGAAGGAAATGCTTACCAGGTGTGAGCAAGATGGAAAGACTCTGTCTGCAGTAGGAGTCTGCTTTTCCACCCACACCAGACCTTATCCTAAAGGTTGGAAGAGTGGGAAAATGTGGTAACGCAAAGCCCAAGGAGCTTTCTTTGACACACATGGTGAAACCCCCTCTAGAGGCAGAGGAGGGGGCAATAATGGGAGACACTGTCCCCATGGCAGAGGGGGCCCGCAAAATCAGCGTGACAGGGATCAGTTCTTTGGAAAGCCCTACCTGCGCTCCTAAAAGGAGGCCCATCTGTCCATCTCTGGAGGCAGTCAGGGGATGCTTATCTTTGTACCCAGACACCTGGCTAAAAATCACAAAAGATCATTGGGTACATAGCATAATATCCAGAGGCTACACCATTCCCTTTACTACCCTTCCACCCCCTGTGAAAAAATCCCAGACTTTCCACCCAATCACAGGGAACAGGCAACCACAGAGATTACAAGGTTGCTAGAAAAAAAGAGTCATCCAACCAGTCCCAGTATATCAGAGAGGATCCAGAACTTACTCAAGGTTCTTTTTAGTTCCAAAGAAAACAGGGGACTGGAGACCAGTTTTGGATCTCAGCAGATTGAACAAATCTGTAAAAAAAAAAACAAAGTTTCGGATGGTCACACTACAGTCTATAATTCCTTTTCTAGGGAAATATGATTGGATGTGCTCAGTAGATCTCCAGGATGCATACTACCATATCAAGATGGACAGACCATCCAGGGATCATCTGCACTTTTGGCTGGGAGCAAGTCACTTTCAGTTTCGAACTCTGCCCTTTGGTCTCTCTACAGCCTCCAGAGTATTCACCAAATGCATGGCAGTAGTCATGGCTCACCTGAGATGGTTAGGATTCTAGGTGTTTCCATAGTTAGACGACTGGCTCCTCACTGCCACCACCAAGCATCAGCTCATACAAGCAAGGGAGACAACCTTAGATCTTTGCAGTTGATTGGGGATTACAGTAAACTGTGACAAATCTGCTTTACAGCCATCCAGATGTACCATCTTTATAGGAGCAGATCTCAACACATTTCATGACCATAAAACTTCCAATGGAAAGAGTGGTGAGCCTTCGACAAAAAGTTCTGGACTTCATCCCCAAATATAGAGCCTCAGTTTCCGTAGTGCTCAAATTACTAGGGCCCATGACTGCAGCCATCATTACCATTCCATTAGGTGGAATACACATGCGGATACTGTAATGGCTGGTTTTCACACAGTGGTCTTATCAGGAACTTCCAATGTCTCACCACATTATAATAACAAAGTCATGCAAGAGGGATCTTTTTTGGTGGCTGACCTCTCCTCAAGTGACAATAGGATGTCCCTTTGTTCTTGAAACCCCGGTTGCCACTGTGACCACAGACACCTCTCTGATAGGGTGGGGGGGGCATTTTTAGGGAAGGATAGCCCAAGGCACATGGGAGAATCATGAGGCTCATCTGCATATCAATGTCCTAGAGATGAGAGCAGTACTTCTAGCATTGCAGTCCTTTCAAAACTTTCTACCTCTAGGGACTATTGCAATACAGACAGACAACATGTCAGTGGTCTGGTACATAAACAAACAGGGAGGAACCAGATCATACCCCTTATGTCGAGAGGCCTTGAGAGTATGCCAGTGGGCAATATCCACCCAGCTCTTTCTGATAGCAACACACATTCCAGGGAGGTCCAATATGATACCAGACAAGCTGAGCAGAGCAATACTGTTTCCTCACGAGTGGTCCCTGAAAGAAGAAGTAGCGGAAAGTATATTCCGCAGATGGGACCAGCCTTGCTGTGACCTCTATGCAACCCCCAACAACACCAAATGCAGCAACTACTTTGCCCTGATCCCAAACTCAGGAGATGCCCCAAGGAACGCACTAGTACACAGTTGGCACCCGGGAATTCTTTATGCCTTTCCCCTGTTTCCTCTAATACCCAAATTCCTACAGAAAGCCAGCACTCTGGGAAGGACCATTATTTTAATTGCCCCTTACTGGCCTCGTCATATTTGGTTCCCCTTTCTGCAGCCTTATCTACTGGAAGAACCATGGATTCTGGACCCAATTACAGATTTTCTGATGCATTCATCAGGGGTTCTTCATTCTGAAATTCATACCCTAAAATTGATAGCTGGGCTGCTCCAGTTCCACGAATAGCCAGGTTCCACAATTTATCACCTGCAGCACAGAACATCCTAGTTTCTTCTCATAAATCTTCTTCTAGGAAACTATACCTTAGCAAGTGGAAAAGATTTTCCATATGGGTGTAATATAATAATGTTGACCCATTGGCTTCGATTTCCTACTTACAACCCTTTATTTTCTTTTATGTTGTTTTATTTATTTGTTTTTTTTACGTGTTCGAAATTCTGTAAGTTCGTACATATAGGTTCAGACATATGGTGTTCGAACTTACAGACTTTCGCCTACATGATATAGACCCTATATATATATATATATATATATACATATATATATACATATAGATATATATATATATATATATATATATATATATATATATATATATATATATATATATAAAGCTTTCTAAATATGTTACAGTGAAACCTAGCAAAGTAAACTTTTTCTTTAAATTAGTTTAAAAGTTTTGCCTACACTACTACTACACTTCCTAAATTAAATAAATGTCTTCACAATACCGAGACTTCTTTGAATATCTCTCTCCACTGATGCACACTGTATTTTTTTCTCCTAAATGCCACATTAAACCCACCAAAATAATCATCATTGTTATAATATTACCATTGTATGAATTTCACCGTTCAAGATAATAGGTCTCCAGTTCAGTATGTGATCTTTTTATTTTCTCCACAAAAAAAAAAAAAAAAAGGCAAAAACAAAAAAAAACTTTTTTACAGTTTGGTAGAATTCTTCTACCCAGTGTATTTCTTGTAAATCATTTTGCACCTGCACTATATCTTCCACTTGTCATCTCTTCAGTTGTAGATCTAACCCATATGGTATCTTTGTTGAGCTAGCTGAATGCTTCCTTGATGCTTCCCTCAAAAGTCAATGCATTCCTTCCCTGTCTTTATTCTTTTTTAGTATCCACCATAAGATCTCCTTTGTTATGATGGCCTAATATCCTTACTAATATCTCCATTATAAACATTTTAACTAATTTTAACATCTGCTGTATAAACTGCCTTGCCTCTATCTTGTATGCTCTGAAAAAGTTCACTGTACCTTTTGTTTTATTCAAAAAACAGTGAAATGTCTTCTGCATCCCACTGGTGCCAAGGCACAGAGGGATAAGCTCCATGCTATATCCAAAATAATTTTGGTTTAATAAATGGTCAGTGCATTGCATGAGCTGGTCAGGAATAGAGCAATAAAGAGTTGTTCCCTCGGCCTAAGAAAAAGAGCCACTGTAAAGCCTTCAGTATATATCATCAAATCCAATCAATCACCACACCAATCATCACAAAAAAAATAATCATAATTACTAATAATCACATTTTTCCAACAGCATTCTGTGTTTAAGTCTTTCTTACATAAAGTGCCAAACTAAACTTTCTAAAAACTAAAAAACAGGTTAACTTTAAAACTAAAAAAACTGTAATAACTGCACTAACTTTGCCATTAACAAAAAATTAGACTCTTACTTTATATTTTAAAGTGCTCAGTTTATGATAAAATATAAAAGTGTTGTTCCAAAATTACTCTAAAAGTGTTTTTTTTTAGGCTCTCCATTTTATTTTTTATATCCCTGAGATGTTCTAACTTTTGACTTTAACTAAGTTCAACTTATACTTATGACAGACTTTAACACAACATTTACATCTCATACTAGTTCTTAGTTCTACAGTAAAATAGTTGCTTTCTTGCTTATATTATATATTATTTATATTAGAAATAATCATATTGAAAACAAGCCTGACACATTTGGGAATTTATGTATACCTATACCTACATTAGATGTAGTGGTATTTTATTGCCTGGATTAAAAAAATTTTGAACATTACCACCATATCCTTACTCTTCTTCCCTTTTATAGGAAAAAATTTATTTTTTCATTTTTAAGTTTACTTATTTCATAATTCTCTAAAAAATCCAAAATATGTACATTTTATTTTTTATCATATCATACATATATTATATGCGGAACACATAGATTATTATTATCCACCACCGACTTTCTATTTATTGTATGACTATTAATAATCTTTTTCTTATTGTACCCATCATATCTCATATTTATGATTTTTTCTATACCAGCATCCACTGATTTACTATCATAATTTCTGTTCAAAAACATCCCTTTGTTGTGTTTGAATTTCTTATAAAACACTTCATCATTATGACATAACCTAGAAATTCTTAAAATTCATGATTTAATTTTTCAAAAACCAAATCTCTTTTGATATAGAGGGAAGGCAGGCAGCTTCTTTCAATAATACTTTATGTAACAAATAAGGCCATTCTCAATAAAGAGTTGTAGCTTGCTCACTTCTCCCTGGGATGGATAGTTGCTGAGCTTTAAACTTCTTTGGTGGATCTCCCTTCATTATATTGCTAGTAGAAACAGAAAACTTGTAAGAAACTACCCACTAATAAGGAGGAAAGGAGGTCTGGATTGCCTGAGAAATTATGCCACCAGTGTAAGCAAATAATGCTCTCATACCAAACCACCTGTCATTCATTTAGCAATTTTCAAAGCAAACAAGAATCACACAAATACCCATTCTCTGTCTAAAATGCAGTCTGAAATAGCTGTGGCTATCAGATGACATGGGGAATGAGCTGGCAATCATTCCCCCACCATTTGGGAATGGGCATGTACAGGGCGGCAGCAGATGGCTGATATTCATTGGACAAAGAGAACAATAAATTGAGGAAAAGAAACATCTTCTATAGCCTCTGCTATTCCATAGCTCTGAATTACAGTCTTTTGTTAACTCTTCTTTTTCTAAGGTATCTGATTTTCAGCTAATGCTTCTAGGTTCTAACCTCACACACCCCGAACATCACAAAGGCTTCACACAGGTTAGGCAAAATGTCCCTATACTTTCTCTTACTTTCATGCTGTGTCCAATTCCCCCATTTCCATTTATTTTATAAGTTGTCATTTTGTTATTTTCTACCATCTTCTACTAGTACAACAAAGTGAAATGCGTCAGCACATTTGATCATTCCGGATGCCTTAGTTCATGTACTATCTTTTCCTACTTTAGAAAACATTCCCCACTCTGTAATATTGTCTATCTTTTATTACTTAAACTGTTGTCCTTATGTGTCAGCTTTTTCTCCCAGTTCCATCAAGGCTAGTTTTCCTTTAACCAGTCCATAATGCATGAGTGCAAATACGTTAACAGCATAGTAGCTGTCCCCCTATTGCTATGGGTTATATAGTACATGTTATGTGTTTGCGATTGGGGGACGTGTTTACAGCAGCTACTTCACATTTTCATATGCACTCTGATAGTCTGGGATACCACTCTTTGCAGATCACCACTACGAAACTGGAAAGACCCAGACATTGAATACCACCCTAGCTTTAAGGTTCAGGAAGGAAACTCTGAACATTAATAGCATGGCAAAAGTGGTTAAGCTTATAAAAACAGGAAGTAGAAAATGGTGAAGACTTTAAAATTTTTGCACAAATATTCAGTTTGAAATCAAGTATTTTTTAAACAGGAAATTGCTTTCCTGTGCAATATTTTAAATTAAAATATCTTCCTGACCTGTGCAACTTGACTGTTGCCTCATCAAAAGTGGGTAAGCAACCTGCTGAACTACTGTCATAAATCATCTTATACAGATTTTTATGTTCCTCCTGACCATATATCCAACAGACTATTTTATCAGCAACTCACTTGTTCAGAACAGATAAATTTCAATCACAGAATTACTCTAAAACCAGACTCACATAACTGAGGCAAAAAAATACCCAAACCCTACAGTCAAAGCTACTCTGTCAGACAGATTATAAATAGAGATCTCTTTTTAGTTTATGAGGCATTTCTGTCCTCTCCTCAAAGCACAATATGGAAAATAATGCCAACATTATCACATACAGGTGCACATGCTCACGTACACATGCACTCATATACAACTCAAGGAAATAAGAATGCGTGCGGAAAATTTCATTTTGTTCTCTCAGTCTTACGTTACTCCCCCAACCTGCTTTGCATTTAAAAGAGTACACATTTCTTGAGATGCTGCCCTCATATTCTTAAATCATGTATGTATAATTTTCAGCTGTCTCCTACAAAAATAACCAAGATTGTTTTTGAATAATTACTCTTATATCTAAGCAGGTTGTGTACCGGTCTGTAGAACTCTCACTAGTTTAGACAGTTGCAGAATATTCTGGTCTCCATAATTCACAATGTTTTTGAGAGAGAGATATAGAATTAATGCACTCATCTGAGAACAAAGAATATGCCTGCCTACGCCCTTTGGAGGAAAGCCATACTCTATTACAGCTTTCCTCAACTAGACCACCAACATTCTTAATTGTTGCTATAAACTATTGAATGCAATTATGATCTTTGCTCACTTTTTAAGTGATTTTTCGTAAAATAATTTTTATTTAAAATATCTGATAAACTCCATTTCGTATTAAAGACAATCTCATTTGCTTTTGTTTACCAAATTGTCCATATTATACAAAAATCTTTTTATCTGTTTTATCAGTGTATAACTTAGTTATTTCCATAATAATCATACAAATCATATACATATTCAGCTGTTCTATTTTCATTGTCTTCTCCAAAATATTTTCTGAGCATATTATCCTTCAATGACCTATTTTATTTTGTTCCCACAAAGAAACACAATGCCTGAGCAGTGGTCAAACCCCCAAATCCACATAATTATATCTCCCCCATAGCTTCTCCACCTATGCTCCATATAGTTATGAAAAGAAACTTGAATCATGCAAAGCAATCACTTTGATACCTAGCTTAGAAGATCAATCCAGAAAAGTAATTTTTCTAACCCCATTTGAAATACTTTTCACATTTAATGAAAACTATTCTTTTAACCTTGAATAACGGTTTTATTTATTTATTTATTTTTTATTCTCCCTCTTTCACCATCTGAATATTTTTACAGATTTTTTATCATCCCCTTCCTCTGCATTTAAATCTGAATGCACACAAGCCAGCATTCTAAACATGTTTCCTGTCTCTTTATTTCTTAAACTACACTTTCTATGTCAGTCTAATTCACTTGTCCAGCAAATTCAAATGAAAGTTCACTTCCTCTCCCTCATCAAATACATTTTTTTCTGTCTTTGTGCAGTAATGTTCTTATTCCCCTTCTACAGTTTTACTTTGTGTCACCTACGAATTAAATCAAGCATTCCCCTTTATTATATTTACATTTATTTGTCATATGTCCTCTTTCTCTGCAGTGGTTAAGTCAGATTTTGTCACAAGCTTATTTAAATGAATGAATACATGGCAAAAAAAAAGATGTTTTGGATCTGTCCCATATATCTTACAGTCTCTCTAAATCGAGCAACATAGAAACATTTTGACTTTTTAATTTTAACACAACCTCAACCTCCCAATACCCATTCCAAAGAGTTCTTTTATCTTTTAGCTTTATTACATTTCCCACAGACTTGCACTTTTTCAAGGCATTTTGTCTTATCTCATTTTTCTATTTCATCAGATCTAAACTGTAAACATACTTTTTTCTTACGTTTTGATCCTTGCCCTGAAAGACAAAATCCATTCCACAGAAAAATATTTTTTCTTTTTATTACAGTAATTTGAAAATGTGTACAACAAAAAATCAGATTCCAAAATGTCATATTACAAAAGGCTACCTTGCCTAAATATATAATAGATTTAATATTTTGAACATAAAACACCACATGTACAGTTTAACTTGCTCCACATTTCACTTTTGTCGACAGAAAAGCCACTTTTAGTTCTTATTCTTCATTTGGAGTGAATGAATTATATCCATCTCTATTTTATCAGGCTATGCATCACACTGTAATTACTTGACTCTTTGCAACTTTTTCTCAAATGCAGAAGTCTCAGCCTTTTATAAGATCACATATTTAAGTAGTTGAGTGTTTGTTCAGCTTCTGCACATAAAATAAAGCTTTGCCCATGAATATGGGAATGAGTGGTCATTGTGGGATGTCCAATGTGAGGGGGAAGGTATGGCAGTTTTAGTCACTGGCAACAGTCTATTGTCAGCAAGGGAAATTTAGCTGACAGAAGTGATACTGTGTGAGCAGGAGAGGTGGGCTTGGATTGCCAGGCTGGTGATGGTGGGGAAATGAGCAGAACTAAGAGGAGGGCATAGTAGGCCCCTGTGCTGACAAAAGTACTCATGTCAGCTATAAAAGGGGATAATTAGGAACACAAAAAGAAGCAAACAAACAAAAGAACCCTCAGCAATCTGTGTTAATGGTAACTTCATGTGGAAGGCCTACTGACAGACTCGCACAAGAGGGGAAGTAGGGGTTTAGGCAAGGAAACAGTCACCAGTGATGGAAATCTTCCACCGTGGGTCTCTCCAGCTGCTACTCCAGACAGTCCAGCTGAACCAGGGTCTAGCTGCATGATGCCTAATGGTACATAGCTTTCCATGGCACAAACAGCTATAATGCCTACCTGGATGATCGCTTCCACTGATCTGCTGTCACTCCAGTCAGCCAGCATGCTTCACTAATAGGAAATATATAGGTTGTTACTCATGGGGATGAAAGCTGATGGGCTGGTCAGCAGACCAGGAGATAAAAATTGTATAGGGAAAAATGTTTTGTGTATTTAAAATAATGTCTTTCAGTTATTATTTCTATAATAGGATCAAAATAAATGCAAAAGGGCAATGATCTCTGAATTTTAACATTTGCATCAAACTGGTAATTAAAGAAAATGTGGTGCATCAGATTGACAATTGCAACAATGACCAGTCATTGAGGAGTTGCCTTCTGAGTGGAGGTTTTAGACGTTTCATATTATTGCTTACTTTGAGGTTTGATGTGTTCAGACTTAGTTAAAACAAATAAGGGTACATGGGGCTCACCTGTTAATCACCTGGTGGAGGAAGTGGTATGCAAGGCAGAAGACTTTCTAGAAATAGTTTGTCAAAATTTTAGCTTGAATGGGCAGTTCAATTCAAGAAGCATTGGCTCTTTCAGTGTACTTTGACCAAACCAGATTCAGAATATACAATACCAAAATCATTTCTATTTTAAGGGACAGGCAATGTCTTAGCTTTAAACTAAAACATTTCATAGATTTCATGTTTAAAAAGGTCAACATTCAAAGTTTAATTTCTCAACCACTTGTGCAATCCAGTTGCAAGGGATGGTTTCAGCCCACTGATGCTACTGATACTGATTCACAGTGATTTCAGTTCTTTTTGGACCTAAGGAAACTGATGTAGTCAAGATATTTGCCTAAACAGCCAAAACAACAAGCAATTGTCAGCTATATTTATTGCTCATTGGAAAGGGTGGTTACAGAATACCTGACAATAAGAAAAGAAATATCACTGAAATAAGGTGACAACACTTTATGTTAACATTGCTATCGGTGCTTAAAAATGTTTTGCTAAAAAAAAAAAAAAAATTAATGGCCTGGTTCTGAATAATGGTGAGCATTTATAAATGACATGACAGATTTTAGCAAATGAGTAGTTAAGCTCTGTTTTGACTTTGACCAACTAGCCATATTTTTTTCAGACAGCAGTATTCTGAGATGAAATGTACTAGATATATATATAACGAGTTTTACAGTAAAACATCCCAGTCCATTTTTTAAAAGAAGAAAGATTCCTTATTTTCCATTTGTAATACATGTTCTTTTTCCTGCTAAGAACATGTCAAGAATGGCTTAAACGTCAAGAGGATTAAACCGTGTAACTTGATTTGCAAAAAAGTAATTAATATTCAGTGTGTTGTTAGTGCATTATTAATTTAGGAGACTCACTAAACAGGAAAGGGAGAATAACTTTCTGTTTTTGGAAAGTAGGGAACATCTTGTGGCAAAACCATGCAGCATTATAAAGGAACATCAATTTTGTTTGAAAAGAAATGGTGTGTTATCTGTTGAATGAGATTTCGTAGAGTATAGCGTGAGATTATATTAGGAATTTAAGTGAGATGCTCATAACAAACACACACACACACACACACACACACACACACACACACACACACACACACACACACACACACACACACACACACACACACAAATAGCAACAAAAAAAAAAAATGCGTGGCTAAGAAGGCTGAAGTTGGTTTTGTAGACAATGAGGAACAGAATGACCTGCCAGTGTTTTGATGGTATGTAACAGATAGACATCATAAATAAAATGTTCATGGATAAAAGTTAGTGTCATTGGTCAGATCTGACAACAAGCTAATCACCCTAGACATCCACATCCCACCCCCACACCCCATTAGGGAAACCACCATAAACAATTTCTCCAAACCCAACTTCACGCTTCTTAAGACAGAAGTGACAAATTTCACAACACCCATGCAGATGGACAATAGAGATACGACTGCTGAATCCTACACAAATACACTTTATAAGTACTTACACGAGTGCATGGATCGTGCTATCCCTAACAAAACCAAGATGCTATCCTCCAAAAAAGGAAGCCAATCTGGTGGTCCCTGCCATAAACAAACTACAACAGAAGAAAGAGACTGTTGCAGAAAAGAGTAAAATCACATGATTGGAGGAACTCCCTGGTCAGCCTCAGTAGGAAGCTGAGATCCATCATAAAATCCTCCAAAACTAGTTACAAAAACAAAATCGCCACCGATTCTAAAGACAACCACAAAGAATTCTATAGCTATGTCAAGAATCTCAATGGCAACACTCAGATCTGCTCCGAGTTACAGCACAAAATATACAGAACCAACTGATATTGCCAACATCCTGGCAGATAGGTTCAGTTCTAACTTTACCCCCATCTGACCCCCTAAAGGGTCCCTCTCGATACCAGAAGAATGCAGAGCTCCTGTAATCGTGGTTGCACAGGTAAAAACCACACTCTCCAAAGCCAAGAATACAGCACCAGGGGACCTGACAACATCCCAGGCTGCATTCTACATGAACTACAGAATGAACTGTCACCCCACCTAAGCACCATGTTCAATCATAGCCTCACCTCAGGCTTTGTGCCCACTGAATGGCACACAGTGATGGTTATCCTACTCCACAAAGGTGGCGCCACCATGGACCCTGGGAACTATCGCCCCATTAGCATAACAAGCCTGGTCTGCAAGGCCATGGAATGTATCATAATGGAACTTATAAACAAAGACATTGGTAATCTCCAAACTCTGGACCCCACCCAGTTTGGGTTTGTAAAAGCAGATTATGTCTCCTAAACTTGATAGACTCTTTGAAGCAGTCACCAAGGCAGTAGACGAGGGTATGGTGGTTCACCCAGCCTATCTAGATCTCGTCAAGGCTTTTGACACCATCCCCCTCTCTGGAATTATAGATAAACTCACTAAATTAGGCATAAATCCCTATGACACAAGATGAATGCCAACTGGCTCACTGACAGAACCCACACTGTGAAAGTAGCAGACTCCAAATCCGACTTCAGACCATTGACAAGTGGAGTTCCACAGGGTTCAGTCCTAGGTACTCTCCTGTTTGGTATCTACTTTTCTGAAGTACAGGCTAACACAGAAGGTCTTTGGCTAATGAAGTTCACAGATGACTGCAAACTAGGATCCATAAGTGAAACTGCTAACGATGTGCACATCCTACAAAAGCTCCTCACTGAGACAGATGCCTGGTGCCAAAGCCATGGCCTCAAGCTCAATGCCAAAAAGTGAATTGTCATCCCCTTTGGTAAAAACTCTGTACCCATGAGCTACCACATAGGTGGTAGTCTACTTATCCCTGAAAGTGTGATAAGAGAACTTTGGGACACAGGTGGACAGTAGTCTCTCCTTTGATAATCACATTGCCATGGTAGTCAGGAAATCCTTCTACATGGCACACCTCATCAAAAAAGATTTCTTATCCAGGAAAAAAGAGGTCATTGTTCCCCTCTACTCATCACTCATTAGACCCATTATAGAGTGCAATGCCCCTTTTGGTATGTACCTCACAAGACAGCTACAACAACTGGAAAGGCCGCAGAAATACTTCACAAAGAGAATTACTGGCCTCAAACAGATGCCCTACACTGACCTTCTCAAAAAACTCTAGCTTTACTCTGTCGTATATTGCCTACTCAGAGGTGATGTCTGCCTAACATACAAAGCTATGTCAAACCCAGAGCTGTTGGACATGCTCCACTTAAAGAAATCCCAATCCCTCCGAGCTACATGCTCTAGGGACCTAAACCTTGTCACCACAATAAACAGAACATGCTGGAGGGATAGATTCCTGTCCCAGAAACTTCCCATACTCTGTAACAAACTACCTATCTATATATCAAACAAAGCTCCTCATTAGCACTCTTCAAGAAAAATATTGATGATTGGATGGGAAATAGTAAAGTCACCCCGGGGATCACCTCTGTGGCTCTGCTCGACAGGGGCACAGGAAAATAATTTCCTTGGGTGGCGAAAGTCAGGGTACCTTTTTGTCTAGGCTTATATAGGCCCTAGGGCCAATAGCCTAGTACCTACCTACCTATGAATCTATGAACCCATTAAGCTACATGTCATGGCATTAGTTAATACCATGTTAGAGGTAACAGAGCAGATGTATAAAATAATAATTGAAGAGTTAGCAAATAGGTTATCATAAATGGCTTAGTAAGTAAAGTATATCTAGCAAAGCAAAAGGGACTGTGGAAGGTGGCAAAATGTATAAATAAGTTCAGAAAGGCAAAGTCTCATGTTGCAAAACAACTACAGTGTGATAGATCAAAATATGATCTTACAGCAAGCCATGAAAGGTTTAGCAGTTGTTTTTTCTGTTTCTTGAGAATGGTTCAAGAAGGCATGATCCAAAGAGGTATCTTGTATGCCATACAGTAGTTTAAGTATAAATATAGTGTTAATGCATTTATGTTTCAGTTGAAAAGGTGCAAAGTGAGCCCTTTCAACTGAAAGTGTTTTTATTTTCTGACTTCTTTCAGTATTGTTATGTTTTCATACTGGTAAAAAGGTACCTGGCCAGGAATATGTGTGACTTTGTTAATGTATTTTGAAGAAGTCTAGGGGTGAACACCTGACGAAAGTGCTCGATTTATTAAAGAACTTGCTCAGTGGTATCTCACGGTCCTCTTTTTTACTAGTTTGGATTTGTATGAGTTGGAGTTTATGTCTTCATACTGGGTTTTCATCATAAACAAGTGATCTCAAATGAAATCCCAAAGAAATCAAAAGAAGAAAGGTGAGAGGGTATAAATTATATAGGGGTAGAAAGGGAAATACTGACTTAGATTGGATGACAGTGTTTCCAGATAAATGTAATTAAAAAAGCTATTGCAAAGATGAAAGTGGGATGCCCCTAGATAACAAATAAAGTGAAAGATAGGTGAGGAAAATATGATTAAGACATCTTAAGTGACAGTAGAGACCTTCAGCTTTATTAACAATATCTTCAAAGGTCCAGGTTCCAGAATTCATTCCTAACCTTCAGTCAATATTTGCACAATGATTGCAAGTTCTTACCATGCATGTTGAGTTTTTTTAGATACTCAATTTTCACTAATGTGTGGAAGCATTTTGTTTAATATAAGGCAGATATAGTATATTTTCTGGTGCCGTTTAGGCCATTGTTGTTCTGGCTGTGGTTGAAAAGAATTTGGAGTGGACCATCTTAAATTCCCTTTTAAGAGAAGCCCAGACATTTCATTAAATTACTTTCTGCCTTCTCTTATTACATTTTCTCCCATAAATGATCTATATTGAATTGGGGGGATTGGCCAGTACTAAATTCTCCCCTAATGAATTCAAAAGCTCTGTTTATAGGACTAGCAAATCATTACACACCTAGAATAAAACTGATTTATAAATACCAGCCTTTCATCTCAGATCTCTTCCAAGCCTTTCTGTTTGAGTTGTGTGCTGGATGCAAAGCTGTCTTGAATATGATTTTTCCCTTGCTATAAATAAAACCTCCTTGTTTTTTTGCAACACTGATCTTATAGCTCAAGTTCGTACAATGTGTAGGGCTTTTGACCCATATCAACATCCCAGAAGTGTTATAGTTCTCAGCTTGGGAGAAGTTGATAGAGAAACTGACCAAATGCTTGCCTTTAGATGATGGTGTCATGAAACCGGAGTCCCTATCACATCTTGAAAGAGTCCAAACATCCTACCTTCAAATAGTGTGACAGGTCTCCTAGACTAGTTGTGCAGCCTCATTTTACAGTGTGATCTCCATTTGAATCATGCCTGCAGTGACTGCTGCCATAGTCTGTACTATGGGCAGGACTATTATTACCAGAGCATGGCTGGTTGAAGGTTCAAGCCCCCATCTGAAAACACTCTATCCAACACTAAATTTTAGGTGGCTCTTAACCTACCAAATGGGTTACAAGCAGTGTAGTTCTTTGGTTCTTAATGAGACCTAATTGAGGTAGCATGCTAAATACTATCTTACCACCTTTTAGCTGAATGATAGAATGCTGATTCTTGGTGTCTACAGCTTCAAGTGTTAACCTTGATTTGAGTTTATATTACTGGACTTCATTCTACAACAATGAGGTTCCAGTGCAAACAATTAAGTTTAGTGCTCCTGTGGGTAGATATTTTATGCTCTAGAAATGAGTACTATATAGGCATATTGAAGAATAATTCTTATTAACTGTATTCTTTTTCTCAGAAATGAATTGTTTTACTGCTGATAGTTAAATCATCTAAAATTAGTTGGAGCAGTTCAATTCTATCAACTTCACAATCGCATCTGTTTTGTGAAGGAGGTAGTCAAGGTATAATTAAAATATCCAAATAAAAGATTATTCATGTGGAAATTACTACCATCTCTGCACTTACTGTGCCCTGACTGATGACATGATACTAAATAATTCATTATATTCTGTGTGTTGCCCTTATTTGTTTTTTCATGTGAAATGCCAGGCACACAGTTCTACGTTCTGTTTGCCAGAGTCTAATGAAGCTATGCTCATAGCCAAACTAAGATCCAGTAGTAAGCAAGGGAACTCTCTATTTCTGTAGCTCAGTGATCAAACCTTTCTGTCTGATTAATATGTATTTGCTTTCAAATGAATATCTCACCAAAAGTGATGTGATATTTGTCAAAGATATTGCATATATAGCTTTCAGTTTGATCACCAATTTTATGCAGTTTATAGTCACACAGAAAAGGATCCTACCCTGACAATCAGAGAGTGTAATGCTGGAAACAGGTATAAAACTATTCACTCTTCCTCCCACCATATCTCTCATTTCCTCTACTAACCAACTTTTCCATTCTTCCGCTCTCCTATTCCTTCAAACACTGCTTCACTCTGTCAATACTGTATATGCCACAAACATTGTAAACATTGTTTCCATACAAACAACATATGCTTTGCAAATCGCTAAAATGTCTAAATATTAGGCATAAAATGTTTTTACCTTTACTGTTATATTGCAGCAGATACATTTCACTGTCAGCTTTGCTGTGATATGACTTCCTGATTCATAATACATTTTTTGCCATTTATGTACTATATTTACTTATTTGTGTTCTATAACCACAGACTGGTCTGAAATGGTCTTAAATGGACTACTGCTATTCCCAATGACAAAGCTAAAATAAGCTTCTAAATGTATAAAGTCATAAGGGGCAAATTATGTATTTATTTATTTATTTTGATTTGTTAACTAGGTAGTAAGACAGGTCAGATTTATCCTTTTCAACCATGACCCAGGCTAGTAATACAGTAACACAAAACAACTGATTCTTATTGCTTTTAATTGACTATACAACACAGCTAAACTTAATGCATGACATATAGGTTCATAGCCTCTTAGGAGGTTAATACTGCATCAGCTACTAATAGTGCTGACAGTCACACCAAATGCAGGGTTAAATAACATGGAATGGTCAGTTTTGTAGTTGTCAGACAGCACACAGATGAACACTTTTCATTTCTTTTTTGGTTTAAGTATATATTACAACAAATATAGTACCACTGGAAGTAATTATGGGATGAAATATAAAAACTTATCCTACAGCAGCACCACAAAACTGAAGTTCACTTTGCAATCCTTCAACTCAATTTCAAATATTCAACAAAGCCCCTCCCCAAACTGAAGAGCTTTGGTTTTCTAGAAGTAATGGAGTAATGTGCTGTCTGGAAGAATGACGTAAAGGAAAATCAATATCCTAGTTAACCTTGTCTGAAAATGTGATATTAATTCATAGGTTCATAGGTGTGTACTAGGCTAATGGCCCTGGAGCCTTTACAAGCCTAGCCCATAGAAGTGCCCTAGCATCGTGCTGCCCGGCGTTAGTTCCCAGTGTCTCTATCAAGTACAGCCACTAAGGTGATCCTCGGGGTGAACTTCCTATTACCCATCCACTCATCAAGATTTTTCTTGAGGAGGGACAGCGAGGTGTTCTGCTTGACATGTATGGGAAGTCTATTTCAGAGCATGGGCAGTCTCTGGGTGTGGAACCTGTCCCTCCAGCATGTTCTGTTGATTGTGGTAATGAGGTTGAGGTCTCTGGAGCGTGTAGTGTGGAGGGATTGGGATTTCTTTAGATGCAGCATTTCTAGCAGAGCTGGGTCAGACATGGCTTTGTAAGTCAAGCAGAGATCACCTCTAAGTAGGCAATATGAGACAGAGAATAGCTGGAGCCTTTTGAGTCTGTCCATGTAGTGTTTAATGCCTAGGATCCTTTTCATGAGGTACTTATGTGGCCTCTCCAGCTGATACAGGTGTCTAGTGAGGTACATGCAACATGGGACATTATACTTGATGATTGGTCTAATGAGGGAAGAGTAGAGAGAGAGATGATGACCACTTTCTTCCTGGATGCAAAACCCTTGGTAATGAGATGTGCCACAAAGAAGGACTTCTTGACCACAGTGGCAATGTGGTGGTCAAAGGGGAGGTTGCAGTAATCCTGCGTCCCCAGATTTCTTATAATGCCTTCAGTGTTCAGTGGGCTCCCATTGATGTGGTAGTTAGTGGAAACTGAGTTTTTACCAAAGGGGATGATGACTCATTTTTTTTGGTGTTAAGCTTAAGGCTATGGTTTTGACACCAGTCATTGGTCTCACTGAGGCCTTTCTGTAGGATATCTGCATCAATGGGGAGTTAATAATGGCTCCCAGCTTGCAGTCATCTGCGAACTTGGTCAACCAGAGTCCCTTTGTGTTGGCCTGGACTTCTGAGAAGTAGATGCTGAACAAGAGAGAACCCAGGATTGATCCCTGTGGGACTCCACTCATGAATGGTTGGCAGTCTGACTTGGAGTTTGCTACTTTCACACAGTGTGTTCTATCTATGAGCCAATTTTGCAACCCATCTAGTGATATAGGGGTTGATGCCTAGTTTGGTGATATTATCAATAATTCCCAAGTGAGGAATGGTATCAAAGGCCTTGGCCAGATCGAGGTAGGCTGTATACACTGCCTTATCTTCATCCACAGCCCTGGTGACTGACTCAAAGAAGTCAACCATGTTGAGCAGGCATGATCTCCCTTTCACAAAGCCAAACTGCATGGGGTCCAGAGTTTGGAGATTTCCTATATCTTTGATAATCAGGTCCATGATGATGTGCTCCATAGCTTTTCATATCAGACTCATCAGGGGCGATAATTCCCAGGATCTGTAGTCACTCCCCCTTTATGGAGAGAGATGACTGTAGCAGTGTGCCATTCGGTGAGGCTGTGACTGAACAGTGCACACAGATGTGGCATCAGTTCACTTTCTAATTCATGTATTACACAGTTAGGGATATTATTGGGTCCCATGGAAGCTGTATTCATGGCCTTGGACAATGCAGCTTTAACCTGGGCTGCAGTAATGCTGGGTACCTTGCATTCTTCCAGTATCATGATTGGTCCTTTAAGGGGGTGGGAGGGGTAAAGTTGGCACTGAATCTGTCGGCCAGCATGTTGGCAATATCTGTTGGCTCAGTATAGGAGGAACCATTGTGCAGTAACTCAGAGCAAATCTGGGTATTGCTGTTGAGGTTCTTGATATAACTATATAAGGCTTTGTGATTATTTTTAGTGTCTGCTGCAATTCTGCCTTCATATCTGTCTTTAGAGGATTTGATAAGGGATCTCAACTTTTTGTTGAGGCTAATAAGGAAGTTTTTCCAGTCTTGGGACATTTTTCTGCAATAGTTTTTTTTTTCTGTTGTAGAATTTATTAATGGCAAGGGACCACCAAATTTGTTTCCTTTTTTGGAGGAGAGCATCTTGGTTCTGTTGCATATGGCTAGTTCCATGCATTTATGCACATGTTCACAAAGTGCACTGGTGTATGATTCGGCAATCATGAAGCTATTTTCCATTGGCATGGGTGCCGTGAAGTTAGCCACCTCTGTTTTTAGGAGTCCAAAGTCAGCTTTGGAGAAGTTTTTCAAGGTGGTCACCTTTGCGGGGGGGGGGGGGTACAGTCAAGAAGAGTAAACTGCTGCTATCTATTAGCCATAAACCAATTACATGTACATTTTCTATTTAAACTGGCTTTGAGGTTGTGTGATGATCACATACTTCACTTGATGCAGAAAAGTATGCATATTGATTAAATGATTAAATATTTAGTTGGATTAAAATGCTTAATTGATGTACTGAACATTACACTGTCTACTGATAAATGTGTTGAAGCTGAAATCCTTACTCAGTTTTATTAATTTTATTATATGATGTAGGAGTGACAACATTTTGTTTATTATGTGTTTATAAGTGCTGCACACACATGCACACACACATCCTCTCTCACACACACACACACACACACACACACACACACACACACACACACACACACACACACACACACACACACACACACACACACACACACATACACAACATGCCATTTAGTAGAGTAGGTGTAAACAATCTTCATGCTGTATGACAGAATCCACCTAAAGGTTCATAGGTTCATATGCATATACAAGGCTAACAACTGCCAAGGCCTTTATAAGCCTAGGTATGCAATCCAACCCAATTGCGTCCCTGTGTTTCATAGGTGTTTACTAGGAAGGGATATGTTAGTTAGGAAGTTTGAAAAGGTTATGTGATGGTATGTCAGTTTGGGTATTACTGTCTGCCTCTGTCTGTCAAGAGACATAGTGGCCAGCCAGGAGTGAATTTCCAGTTTTATCATCCGTTGGCCAAGGTTACACTTAAATAGGGTTATGTCACAAGCAAAATCTATATCATTGGATCCAGTGGTTGTGATGCTGTTCATTTTTTGGATGTGTAAAAGGTCCATCACAGCTGGATCTGAGGATGTCTTGTATGCCCAGCATAGATCACCTCTCAGTAATCTGTAGAAGACAGGAGTATAGAAACAAGGCTCGAAAGCGAACTGTGTAGGGCAATGTGTTTGCATCCTGAATTGTTCTGTTTAGGAGCCTTTGTGGGCATTCCAACTGTAGCATATGTCTGGTCAGGTACATGCCAAAGGAGGCATTATACTCAATGATGGGTCTCATAAGGGCCAAATAAAGTACCACTATGACTTCCTTCTACCTGGATGTTATGCCCTAACTTATAAGTTGGGCATGATATCCCAATATGTCTTGTTTAGTATCTCTGAACCAGGTTCTTTATTTTGAGGTTTGTGTTACCTCTTGCCAGTGGATGAATGCATTTAGAAAATATATTATGTATGATACTTGAGCAAAAGCATCCTACATAAAAAAATTAAACTTTGCTAAACACTGCTCTTCTAATTTCCAATGCTGGTTACTGCATTCCTGTATTTAAAATGTATACTTCTGACTGACTGTTGTACTATTCTGTAATCATAACATCCCCCCTCACGCACACACATACACACACAGACATGCACTTCATACATAATACTCTGCCTGCCACCATACATTAGGCTACTATTAATTTTATATCCTAAAATAATCCCACACATCTGAGAAGGTCAAACATGTTGATTTCTTCATCAAAGATACAATGACAGGCTTTAACTCTATCAACGACCAACATTGCATAAATAACATTAGAACTTAAATATTCATTCCAAACCATAATCAGAAGTGTGTTAGGATAACTGACTGCCACTTAAATGTTTCCGGTTATGCTTTGAGATTTAATAGCCACTGTGTTATATCAAAGTGCATGCTTTATGAGACACACAGCTTTTTTAGCTAAACTATTTAGTATTTAGAAAGAAATATATCTGAACTTTGCATACCATAATTTTTTTCCACATGTTAAAACACCTGTAATTGTTTTATAAGTGCAAAACCTCAATTCTTCAACTCAAAAATCAATAGTTTTAAAATAAACTGCATAATCTAATTAACATTTTTATACGTGTCAGTTTTACTGCATCCATACAGAACATTGGCTTAGCTAGATTTAAAGACATCAATCAAGTTGTAGGAGTAGCTGAAAAACTTTAGAATGTTACATGTTTGGGAAGTAAGCTGTAACTCATTTCAGAGTACTTACTTGGAAACAAGAATAAAAAACAAATCTTTCTTGGTGAAGCAATATGACAATAGACTAAGACTGTCACAGTACATTAATTAAAGCAACTGTTAAAGTTAATGTCAATCAGATGTTTAATACCTGGAATACAACTTTTTAAAATTTTAACAAAGCATATCAAGCAAGAACTGAGGGTTACTGCATATCATAACTGCATTTAGAAGACAAAATGAATAATCATATTTTAATTTAAAAATGCCTTTGTAATACATGCTGAAATCAGTCATGAAAACTGAAGAAATACAAATAAAATTATGAAACTGTAAATTATAATTTGATTTCTCTGACCATTTTATTTCAGCATTTACATCAATTGGTTGCAACATAAAGTGTGTGATAAAGGAACATTTTCTTTGACATAGTTTGAAGAAACAGCTTACGAAGTACTTTACTGCATGAATTAGACATAATGCAATAGTGTTGGTTAATGAAAGGTGTGGATTCTGTGTTGGACTTTATTTTCATCTGCTGCTGGTCATAACAAGCTTTAGCATCACTTGAATCAAGATGCAAATTCAATTAATGATTTTGTCATTCTATTACAGAGACTTATAAAAAACATTATATTTTCTACCTCTTCATTTACTTCAAAAGTGAATAAATTATCTGTTGAATGTGGTACTATTTTTTCTGCCTCCTTGATGTTTTCTTCATCTCACAGTTCCATTCTTGCTCTAAAAGAATTGTCTTTGTTTTTCCTTTAGGTTTGGTTGCTGATTTAAGGCTCTCATTCTGTAAAACCTTTAGAAAGTGTACACATTTAATAAAAATATCAGTACTGTGACTGCAGAAAATAATACTTCTTTTGCTAAGACAGTCAACTTTCTGGTGGTGAATAATTCTTCAGAAAACATTTAAAAAAATCTGAACATCTAAGTATATTTCTAAAGCTAACTACATTGTATTTATTTATTTATTTATTGCAGTTTGATTACCGGGGAAGTCCACTGGGCATGAAGCCCGTTTTCAGTGGAGGCCCGGGGAGAAAAGCTCCAACAGGAAACAGCAGTTAAAATTGTTAATACAATTACATACAATTACATAAAAACAATATAAAAGTTACATACATATTCAGAGACAGCTTCATTGGAAATAACAGTTATCAGCAGAGAATAAATCTCAACAGTTTCAAATGCTTATAGAGGAAGATACTGGCTAATGCAAAATAGGATTAGGAGATTGATATTTAGTAATCTGAGGTGAGGCTTTAGTAGAGGTAAAGTAAGGTAAAGGGGGTTAGCCTGGAGAGAGGTGGCAGGATAAAGTGGGAGGAATGGGCTGAAGAGAGCAATTGCATTTCCTGTTTTGATAGAAATAAGAATGTAGGTGTTTTTCGAATTCTTGAGGTTGGTACAGGATCTTAGAGTTGGGGGCAAGGCATTCCATTTTTTGGCTATAGTAAAGGATAAGAGTAGTTTACCTGCGGTGCGCTTTGGTTTTTGAATGGAGATTAGGTTTTGGTGGGAAGATCTAAGTGGTCTAGGGGGGGAATAAGGTTGTAGAATGTTAGAGAAAGCAGGGCAGTTGGTAGGGTGGAACAGTAATTTGTGGGCAATTGTGATTTGGAGAAAGTCAAGGTGGTTGGGGAGTTCAATCCAGTTTAGGAGTGGAGGGAGGAGCAGTGATGTGAGGAGGATTTGACATTACCATACCTTAGAAAAACCTTTTCTATAACACTACTACCTCACAAGAAATTCAGAGATATACCTCATACAGAAGCATACACATGTAGCACTAAATCTGTCTTCCTACATAGCCTTTACTCTAAACCTAACTGGCAAATACTCACACTGAAACCCGCACCCGTAAAATGCCAAAGATCTCAGTATATCAGAATCATTCAGCTTTAAACCCCATACTTAGACTTAGCTTACCTAAATGCAAGTGGTCTACCTTCTACTAATAATAATAGAACCTCGTGAAGGAACAGATTTGTCTCCCAGAGGTAACTGCACCTTTGGAACAGACTCCCACTTCATGTCAAGCAGAGCACCTCACTGGTACTCTTCAAATGCAATCTGGATGATTGGATGGGTAACAGTAAATTCACGCCAGGGGTTCCACCTATGTCCCTCTTGGACAGGGGTGATAGGAACTGATCATGGAAATAAGGGTAAAACTTGGCTAGGCTTGTAAGAGCTCTAGGATCTTTAGCCTAGTAACTTCCTATGATCCTATGATGCTATGTAAACACAATGTATTTGTCATGCTGTTCACTGTTGAGAAATTATTGATCTGAGAGTGACTGACACTCATATATGCATCAGTTTTCTTTTGCTTCAGTCATAAAACTGTTATACAGCCTCATATACGCATCCTTTGCAGAACCTATATTCTAACACAGATGGTGCACACATTTTGTTCATCACCAAAAAGGTTGTTCTTGTCAACTCTTCCCACAGATATGTCTAGATCCAGGTAGACCACTAGTTACTTAATTCCTGTCACTGTACTTCTTATCACAAATCTGTATATCTTATCATTTAGCAATAAAACTGTGCAGTTTCACACTCTTGGTCTTTCAATCAACTCCTCTAGTTTTCTTATTAGTCTCCCCTTTGCTGCACAGTCAAAGGCCTGTGCTTTTCTGTCCCAAACAGCAATAAATAGATGAGGAAACAGAAGAGGAGCATCACAGCTCCTCTTCTAAGCCCACTAGTCTGATGAAAGGTTGTTTCTCCTTCCAAAAGTCTACAGCAACTTAACCAAATTCTTCAAAAACAATGAAAGATGCACATTAAAAAAGGTTTAAGCCCTTTTGCTCAAGTGTACTTTGTCCTTCTGAAACCAAATCAGATCCCAATCGTCAAAAACCCTTATGTTCAATAGTATAAACACTCAGCTGCTTCAAAACCTTTGAAAGCCTGTGATTAACAAAATATTGAGCCTGTTCAGTACCCATAAACTTGGTAGCATGCTTCCAAACCAAACGTGGCACTATCTTTGACCAAGCTATAATCATTAAAAGGAACCTGCACCTCAAACTTGCCAAATCCCCCATCATCCTAGACACTAACTGCCACTTTGGAACTAACTCTAAGTTATTACTTGCCAGATGAAGAACCAAAATACTTGGTACCTCAATCCAGAATTGAATATCATCCAGCTGGTCCATGAGCTGATGCTACCTGAATCCTCTAACACCTTGCCAAAACACTTTCCACCCGCATTGTTGCAAACCCAACTCAGCTCCATCTGGTCAAGTCACAGCTTGCTTTGCCACTCAGTACACAAAGGCATTGCCCAATATGACAACATGCCCACCTAAAGGGGAAGAGAAAAAAAAGCACACTTTTAATCTTAGCTGTCAAGCATAACATCCCCCTTACCTAATAAGACAGAAAAGCCTCCAATGACCACTGCCCAATCGTCTTTATAACCTCCACTGACATCGCTTCCCCTTGCCAAGTCAGATACCCTCCCAATCCAAATGAAAAAAACTCTCACCTTGAAAACTTAAAAATTGAAAGGTCTTCCATATCAAATGTATAAATCAGCTGGTTTCAACCACACTCCCACTACTAGTACAGAAAACCAAATCCTGTGGTCTACTGCCATGCGACAGCAGCAATCTCTACCCCCATGCCACCAGGCAAAGGCACTTGTCAGCACTCATAATGCCATCTTTGTCTCCCTACCCTCCTGATCCATTTTATATTGTCATAACTAGATCAACACAATAGAAGAAAAAATAAAAATAGCCTGGTACAATGATGAACCAAACAACCCATTCACCCTAAACTCTTCATTGTACATCCATACTGCCAATGTAGCCCAAAGTGGGTTAATCCACTGAATTCCCCTCTAATAACTGTAATCCTGACAAAAACCCCTTAGCAAACCCTTTTGTCATAGGCAAATACATATCAACCTTCCTACCACAAATCCGCTCCCACCCTTTCATCATGTGGGCTATTGCCCATGACTTGGTGAAGTCCTCCATTTCCACCATCCTAGCAAATATGCTAAGGGCTGCTAAATGTACCCTGAATGGTTTAACCACCTGTCCCTTAAACTAAGCCCTCACCATATAATGCAACAGCAACTTAATCAACCATATCCTCGCTTTCCCCAGCAACTCTGATACATATTCACCAAATACAGACATTGGGAACACAACAAAATGCTATACTTTGCACACTCATCAGTCTGGTAACATGAAAATATTTAATATCTTGACAGTTGTACATGGCTAGCTATTCATTTTAGACAGGCCTCCCAGCATCTTCTAGCCAACATCCAGTGATGTAGTCATCTGTTATAAATGCCCAAACATAAGCCTTCCATGTTAAGCCAGCCCATGATTGCTGAATAAGCTATCTCATTGCATCTGACCAAAATGCCACACCTCCTCTGGCAGCAACACTGTTTTGACCTGTACTTCTGGAGCCAACTGCCAAAACCTGTGAAATGGAAAACAAGAAGGTTGTCAGCAATCACATTTTTTTACCCGGTAAATGTATACTGAAAAATTCGTCAATAAACTTTGCAAAACAAGTAACTTAGATTTAGCAGTTTTTGACCTCAAAACCTGCACCTCTGCCAAGTTGTCTGAATTAAAAAACTCCTTCCTGTCACTCAAGTGTTCCTACCAAACCAACAAAGTCTCCCAAATCGGCATCACCTACAAAATGGAAACGTCCTTCTTCCACTCATCTTCCCAGTCATCTGTCCATTGAACTGCAAACCACTCTCCATTAAAATAATTCCCCCCCTACAGCATCTGTGAAAAACTGTAGCTCATCCAGATTGGCCCAGTCTTTCTGTTAAAGTAAAATGCCATTGAAATGGTCAAGAAATCATGCCAACAAATTCAAATATGCTCACATTAGCTTTCTAGCTCTCACCAGTGGTGTTTGCTCTTCCCATTTTAGAAAAAAATGCTACTGACCTGCAAAATGTTCTGCCTGGACTAATTGCCTGATATGCAAAGTTCAACAAACCCAACAGTTCCATGACAACCCTAATCCGCACCTTATCTTTAGTCATCAACCAACCACTCTTATCTTTTAAATGCCCCATTTTCTCTTCAGGGAGACAAAACAAACCATTGTCTGCATCCACTGTTAACCCCAGAAAACATAACCCCTTAGTGGAACCCTCCAGCTTCTTCCTTGCAAGAGGGACCCCCAACTGTTCACACATATCGATGAATACCTTCATCCCTTCCTTCGCTCCTCAGTCCCTCATAATCATCACCCACCAAAAGGAAATTATCAAGATAATAAACAGTCCTCTGGCTACCACCCTTATCAAAATAAAACTTGTCATCAATCACCATACCCAACAGCGGACATTCATTCTCATGCACCAATAAAAACAGAAGGTTGACTTGATATTGAGCTTTATTAGCTAGGGATCCTCATACCCCTTAATGATTGCCACCTCATCATGCAAAGCTGTATAGTGAGCCTGTGAGTCACCTCTGTATATAAAATCATTAATTCATCTTGTGGGAAAAATAAATGATGAATCAATCAAAATTCTCCTGGTGACTTTTTAGGGACCAATCCTAAAGGAGAATACCTTAAAATTAACAAAAGGAGGGGGCATAAATGTGCCCAACAACCTACCAGCTTGCAGCTCTTTCTTGATTATACTTTGCAAAATTCCATCCCTCCCTCACACAGAGTGCAATTTTTTACAAACCCCACCATCCCCACAAACCCTCCATTTGATAGAAACCCCCATTAAAAACCTCAAAAATCAACTTGTTAGCAACCGCCAATCTGGAAAGTTCACCAAATCCTGCTGTAATACTTGTAATTTAATGGGCAAGTGGGAAGGCCAGCTTGCCCATCTGCCCTCAAAAGGAAGTATCAACCCTCTGACCTCAAAAATACCCTGCCCCCTAAATCCTTCTTTACTTTGCAATGGGGGCACCATAGTTCTGGGCTGAAAAGGTGTGCACACAATCCCATTCTTGCTACCAGCAATGTGAAGCTGAATGTACCCCAGCACAAACTGAACAAGTGGGGGAGAATCTACATGTTGTCCAAGTACACTGGCTTGAATTAAACACCAAACACACAGCAACTGTCTCTCCCCGTAGCTGATTTATTTGAGGAAAGCCACGCATGCTATCAATTATAGTAGATAGCTAAATATCCGGGTGCCTCATCTCCCATTTCAATGACTGATCAATGGCTTTCCTTTTATCAAATCGCTGATCATACCACAACCACACATTTCTGGTATACAACCTCTGCAATTTCTTAATTGATAAAAAATAAGCTAATTGTGGTAAGACCTGGAAGATATCCTTTTCCAAATTGGCCTTCATATAATAAACAAAACCAATCACCCAGTTTTCCCATGCCCTGGCTCTAAATCTTTCAACCCTCCTCTAACCCAATGATGTAAAAGCTGCCAGCAGGTCCTTATTACCTGCTGCATCTTCTTCCATCAAACACTGTACCTCGTCCTCATCGGTCAACTCAAATATGTCAACATACTCACCTTTCCATATCTTCTCTTTAGCCAAAGATGGAATATGCAGGGTAAGAAAAAATCCTCCTTTCCCGGTTGACAATGTCTGAGTAGCCAACCAATACCCCAGCCAAATTCCAAAATTAGAACTCACTTTATGCTAAAGTGGGACTCCCTGATAAATGGGTCATCCCTTCATCCCCAACCACTTCCGAACATGGCATATTGCCCTGTGCCAATTCACAATCTCAGAGCAGCACTCAATCATCCCCACTATCTCCATCAGCTAAACCTTGCAGCACATCATCTAAGCCATTGCAAACTGAACCCCCACCTCCAATAGAAGTTGAACTAACATTAACCCTACCATTATCTGCTGCAACAGTTGGACCCACTCTTTCTACTGCAGGCCCCTTGCTTACAGAGGCAATTACTGACATTCTGGCTCACTTGTCTTTTGGAGGAGACGTCCACCTCATTGACAGCGATCATCTCTTTCTTCCAAACTACACTAGAACCTTCAGTCAAAGATGGATCCCCCACTGGTGCTTTGTGGAATAACTTCTCTGCCTGGGCCACAATTGCCACCCATCTCTCCTTCAAGCCGTGGGTCCTTGCCATCTGTAAATAAAGAAATAAAAACCATGAGCAGCAAACAACAATATTTAAAAAAAAATGGGGGAATATGTGGCATATTTAGAATCAAGGCACCTATCTTAGTATGAACAGTCTTAAAAGAGCACTCAGTTTCTGTAGCAGGACCGCTTTGCTTTAATAAAGATAGCACCAGTCAGATCTCTAGCAAGATAGGATCAATATAAGGATGAATAAACTCTGTTTTTGAGATTTTATTGAAGATGGGCTGCTACAATATCTGTAGTTGTTGAACACACACCAAATGTAAATGGAACATCATAATGTAATAAAATTAAAACTGTAAGGATAATCCTGGGGATTCAATAAACTCCATATAGGCTTATTGCAATGCCTACATGTAGTTTACATGTTTGCACCATGAGCAGCAGTGTCAATTATATATTCATACTGAGCACAATTTTTAAACATAAACAAATTTGGTGTCATGGCCTAGCTCAGTGTTGCCAATCAGGAAACCATGTAAAGCAACATGGAGAGCAGCAGACATGTAAACCTGTTTACCTACAGACATACTTGGTCAGCGTGTTTGCAAGAAATACTGCAATGATTACCAGGGTTTAAATACAGCAATGTATATATTTCCATTACATTACATGACAGTGTATACAGTGCCAAGTATTCTGGAAACCTGTTTCAGGCATACTGAACAAAAGGTTGTGTAAATGATTAGTAAGGATACATAGACTGCATTATAAATTAACAGTCATGGGAAGAGTGTGCATTGAACAGGAACACATGATGACTTCTAGGAATGAACCCAGGGAAAGAGGACGAGTGAAACATGGTAATGTACAGCAGATGAGGGTATGTCAATAGAAACAGTTGTAGCATGAACACTAATCACATATCAACATGATACATTACAGACTGCACATTGAATGTATATGTAGATTGTACTGTCATCCAAGATGATGCAATAATATAAGCAAAAATGACTGACATCAACAATTGGCTTAGCTTCTAGTGTCAATTCAGGGGGATCCAGTATCTCTCTACCTGGAATGAGATGGTTGACAGGTCATACTGCTTTGCAGGAAATGGCCCACACCTGTGTTCTCTAGGCTGCCAGATACTGGCAAAGGTGATTCCCTCCCCCATAGTGCCTTTTTTAGGCAATGTCAAACCAAATTTTTGTCCTAGCACGTGGAAGCTGCTATGATCTGAGTAGTACCCCAAGGCTCTCCCTTGTGTGTATCTTGTACAGATACCACCAAACCAATTTAGATGTTTGTTCAAATAGCTTTAAGCTAATCGAACCAGCAGGCTGAGCTCCAAGCTTAACATAGATCTTAAGAGACTTTTATTTTTCAAAATACTACAAAAGATTCTCCTGTACGGTCATAAAATGACATTGTGACTCTTGATGGTTCTTCTTGAATGAGATCCTCCTTTATTGTGGGATCTTTTCAGAGGTGCACTTTCCTAACATCTGCAAAGATTGCACAATAAAGGAGAATCTCATTTGAAGAAGAACCAAGAGACACCTTGTTGTTTTATGATTGTACATGGATAATCTTTTGCAGCAATGTCAAGGCAACAAAAATTCTGATTTAAAAAAAGTCCACTGGAGCAAGCTCAAGATTATGCTGCTTAATGCTAGGAGTCTAAATATGAAGTTGCACTGGTGAAAATTGCCAACCTGATAGCTGACAGATTTGGCAAAACTCCCCCCCCCCCCCCGGACCCACAGGCCATATCCCAAAGCATACCTGACTACAGTCCTTTGCCAAGTATCTCTAGAGATCAGGTCATATTTGTACCGTCCGAGGCTAAAAACACAGCCTCAACAGTACCAGATAACATCCCAGGTTGGTTACTAGTCAATCTAAAACAGGACGTAGTGGACCTACTTAACATCCTCTTTAACCATAGCCTGAGAACTGCCTTTGTTCCAGCAGAGTGGAAAACAGCAACAGTAATCCTCTTACACAAAGATGGGCCATCAACTGACCCGGGAACTATAAACTCATGTCTAACCATCCTCATCTACAAAGCCATGAAATTAATCATCATGGACATTATCAACTAGGACATAGGTGACCTTCAAACTCTAGATCCATACCAATTTGGCTTTGATAAGGGTAAATCATGCTTACTAAACCTAGTTGAGAAAGTCACCAAAGACCTGGATGAAGGTAAGAAAGTGCATACCACCTATATCTTGACCTGGCTAAGGCTTTTGACACAAACCCCTGCTCAGGTGTCATTGAGAAACTCTTCCAGGCTGGAGATTAACCCTTATGTCACTGGATGGATAGCCAAATGGCTCACTGACAGAACACATAGTGTCAAAGTTGGTGACTCAACCTCTACCAGCAAAGCTGTCAGCAGTGGTCTACTGTAAGGATCTGTGCTTGGGTCTTTATTATTTGGAATCTATTTTATGGAAGTTCAAGCTACACTAGATGGCCATTGGCTTAACAGGTTTGCTGATGCTTACAAATTAGGTGCAATCATTGAGTCCACCAACAATGCTAACATATTATAAGATGGCCTAACCATAATCTCACACCTACAGTATATGTGAGTTAAAGTACTTTGCAAACACAGTAGTTAATGTTACTGCCATAGCGCAGGTTTGTCTTGAATACTGTCAAAGTACACATTACACAGGATGACAAATTATTATATGTTACAATAAGATGTTTTGAGGAGTGTGGAAAATAGCAGTGGACTCGCATATTATTCTAAAACTGCCTATTTATAGAACGCAGTACTTAACACAATTGCCAGAGCACAATTCTAGCTTTTATAGTGTTGGAGAGTACTATATTGCTGATGACTTCAGCAAAGTCTGGAGAGAGGAAGATAGTAATAGTAGTATCCGACATGCTGGTGTAAAATGCTCTCTCTAATGTTGAGCAAGTGCACAAACACACGCACACACACACACACACACACACACACACACACACACACACACACACACACACACACACACACACACACACACACACACATACATACACACACACCAGTTAACTGCAGTGAGAACAGAACCCCTGCCTATCTAAGTAAACCAGCTAGAGACCTCTACATTTAATGCAAGCACCACAGCACAAGTCTGACTTAGAGAGTGTCAGGCAATACTTTATAAGTGATGACATCAGCAGTGTCTGGTGAGAGGAAGATGGTAATAGCAGTATTCCACATGCTGCTGCAAAATGCTCTATCTAATGTCAAGCAAGTGCACAAACACAACATACCAGTTGACTGCAGTTAGAACAGAACCCCTACTTATCTAAGGACACTGACTAGAGCCTGCAGTATTTAATGCAAGTGCTACAGCACAAGTTTGACTGGGAGACAACACATTATAAGGGATGACATCAGTAGTGTCTAGTGAGAGGAAGAGGGTAATAGCAGTATCCCACATGCAGGGGTAAAATGTTCTCTCTAATAAGCAAGAGCACAAACACACACACACGCACACACACACACACACACACACACACACACACACACACACACACACACACACACACACACACACACACCAGCTCAGTGCAGTGAGAACAGAACCCCTACCTACCTAAATACATTGACTAGAGACTTTGCATATAATGCAAACGCCTCAGCATAAGGGTGTCTTGAAAAGTGTCAGACAATACTTTATAAGGGATGACATCAGTAGTGTCTAGTAAGAGGTTGGCAATATCAGTATCCCACATTTTTGGGGTAAAATGGTCTCTCTACTATCAAGCAAGTGCACAAACACCCACACCCACCAGTTGACTGCAGTGAGAACAGACCACCTATCTATCTAAGTCTGCAGACCAGAGGTCTTGCTGCTTAATACAAGTGCCATAGCACATGTCTAACTTTTATAAGGATGCAGGACAATTTATAGTGGATGGCATCATCATTGGATGTTGGATAGAAGATGATGAGAGACCTGCCTAAAATGGATCGCTAGCCACTTACAACTGTAAACTTAGGAATACCTTCTAAAATGTAATATTATATTGTAGAGAACAAATGTATCCCATCTGTTAATTAATACGTATGTCAAAGTCTCTTCTATGGAAATTGTATGTCAAAAGTCTGTCCTTAAAACTATGTTTTGTAAAAAAATGTTCTCTTGTAGCTTTTCTCCCTTAGCCTCCACTGAAAATGGACTTGTAATCTAGTTGGACTCTCCCAGCCAACAAATGTAAAATAAAACAAATAAATAAACAAGATCTGCATGTTATCAGACTAATGAGTGTGCAAAGTGTAGCATTTGCTGTTGTGTTTCCAATATGCAGGTATACCTTAAAAAGACAGGTTTGCAAACTATTTGCATTTGTGTTTCCATTGTGGTGTGCACAACCCCACACTCCAATCCTCGCATCCCCTGGTGAGTGATAACATTCCCACCTCCACAAGTACTCTCGGGGGGTACTACAGCACCAGCTGCCAGGGTAGTGCTACCTAAAGGTGCAGGCAGTGCCGGGCAGTAGAGGCAGTACTGCCAGGTTGGGTCCCAGATACACTGGGTGTTGGTGCTGGAGCAAGTGCAGGCTGAGCCACTGGGGCTAGCCTATCTCCTTGTGCTGTAAAGTATTTTGTGATTCATCAAAGATAGATGACAAGGAAACATTTTGATGAAACATAGAAAGAAAAATGAGATATAAGGGTTGAGGTGAGAGAAAAAAAGAGATAAAGTTAGTACCATCATATGTGACATACAATACATTATTACAACACTAAACTAATTTATCTGAACTTTTACATTTAAGTACACTTCTTAACAACTACAAACTATAATCAAGGATTGCTCAAAGTAATCCTTGCAATGTACACATACTGCAAATATGCTTGGTCCAATTATACAGATTAAGTTAACAATAGGGCATTATTGCCACTTGTGTACAAATTAATGTATGTAATATTTTAAAGGCTTGTACTAGGTTATATTTGTTACTTGGGGTATTTGAATCCAAAACATCTGACTACAGTTTTATTCTTGACTCCTACAGTTGGCTTGTGCTACAGACTGAAGCATGCATGGTTGCTTTTACAGTTAAGATATGTATGTTTACTTTGCTATAACTGTATAGAAAACAAATTTAAAGCTAAAATAATACTTCAGTTGTGCTGCATACATACTCACTTGCTTCCCTCAGTCTCTGTAGATGCTCAGCATGGACCTCTCTGTACATTCATATGTGTATGAGTCTTATTGAAGTCTGAAGGCCATCCAACACCAGATAGCACAATTATAATTACAGAAGCATAGTAGTCAGTATACCCTCAGTCATACATATAATTCATATGATTTCTACTGCTGTACATACTTATAATTATGTGTATAATTATGTGTTATTTTTCTATGATATTTAATATAAAATTAAATGGAACAACAGTAAAACTATTTCAAATTTCAAATATTAGAACCTAGGCCATCTGTATTGCAGCCCTACACTTAACACCTGCTTACACAGGAATAGTGAAATAACAGTTGTATATTTTCCTATTCATTAACTTTTGTGTTTTAATTCCCATGTACCACCTCTTACCATGTTTGCATGGTGCCCAGCATACTTGATAAAATGTATCCATTTTGAAATTGTCTACTATCTGCTTCCTCTCTGCAGGTGTTCCAGACTTGCAGGTATTGGGAAAGATTGCTAACCACTATGCAATTATGGAAATCAAAAGATACATTGCACCCTTTTTAAATTTGAGAGTGTCTGCAGATGTTCTGTCTGTTTCTTGTGTAGGCCATTAGTTCAGGTTTGTACAATGGTAAGCATTTTGCAAATGAGGCAAGTAAGGCTAAACTTGTTTTATCCTTGTGAGCAGTGTTTATTAGGTTTGACCCTTAATAGACAAAGGTGGGACTTATTTGATCTACAGATAGTATTTACTGTGTGGATCAACATGTTTAGCAGATGTGCTACATATGCAGGTGATTCACAGGAGTAGTTGATGCATTGGTTATCAAGGAAGTACATTACATGTATTGTGTTTATCTGTTCCCCATGTTTTCACTAAGCTGCACACTGCTCATGATAGTACACATGAAAGATGTTTACTCAAGTCTGGATTTGAACTCTCACACCAATGAACCTTCAAAACACAGTGAGTATGTCTTATCCCTCTTTGCCACAGAAAGAACTTTGCAGCAGAAAAAGAAAATAATTGTGCATACAAGCAGGTCCAAAATCATCCAGAGTATTAACATTACATTTGGCAGTTGTACACTTTGAGTTGTTTGTACATGTGTTAATTTTGATGTAGTGCAATGCCTGATCACACAACCATTTATGACTATTGTTTGCCAAAATGCAGCTCTGTCTTATCTCTGTATGGTGTTCATTCTTCTCTTTTTTGAGCAGTAATCTGAGACATGCAGGCTCTATGGCATTTTGTATCATTCTCCTTAAAATGTGTGCGAATATTAAATGGCGATAATATAGTTTTCAACAAATGCACTGGAGGTTCGATGTTACTGAACAGAAACCATAAAATGTGTGCTGCTTACTTTCATTTAAAACCTTGATACAGTTACTTCTAAACTTTGTAAGTCTAACCTAGCTGACACACCAACTGGAAGTATGGAAGTCTGACTTGCTGTTGAGTTTTCCTTCTTCCTACCAGTAATCATTTACAGTTGCAATCCTTTAGCAACAAACACTGAGGGAGTGCCTACACTATGTTTACATCTGATACACAGAGCCAAGAATGTGTGATTCAGCAATTCTAATGAGTTCACACCACATTTGCATCTTCACTGTGCTCACAGGTCTGAATCTACACTATGAAAAGGTAACCACATGGCTAGGGAACCTGAAGGTGAGAAGACTTGTTGATGTGGATAACACCAAAGAAGATTATTATTACTTTGGATTTATCTGCACAGAAGACTACTGATCTTGATAAGGTATGATTGCATTTTTCAAATATATACTGGATATGCTCACGTCACTAGGAAAAATATTTTTATATCTATATGCATTAGCAAAGGCTAAACCTTTGATTCTATGTGTCTGTGATACATTACAACCACATAACCCTTTTTTATATTTGAATAATTTGAAAGTTTTTTTCTGCAGTGGGTAATATTGAAAAAACAATAATATCTATTATATCTAAGCAGGACTTTTGCTTATGTGATATTTATGTGTAGTATCCTTCATTTTTGTTTCATGTCACCCAGGACAATGGCATGCAAGCATTTCAATCGCCGCAAACCCCCTTCAGTGACTCCAAAAAAAGACGTGATCATCCAAGCATTTCAGCAATATGGTGCCCATCTGCTTGAGAAAGGATGTGTGGATATGTCTGGAAGAATGCATGTTTGGAACCAGGTTCTGAATTATATAAATGCTGTTATGGGATACAGCAGGACATATGATCAGGTGTGTCATAGAACCACTGACATGATATCATCGGTCCAGAATAGAGTAGCAACAGTGGCCCATGGACAGCTGGCTACTGGAGTAGGCTGCTACAGAGCCACCAATGACAACAAATTAAGAGTTGCTGTCCACTGTCAGGAATCCAGAGAGCTCAGGGGAAGTGCCTATTAACATGTGATTGATGTTAGTGCTGTTGTTTCAGGGAGGACAAGTATGCCCCAGGAGCAGCTTCCAGATAGGATTACCTATGGAAATTTTTAAATATTTCTAGTATAGTAAAATTTTGAAAGTAATACTTGAGTTGGTTTTAGAATTTTTTTTTTGAGGAGAACTAATTATAGACTGATACAGTTAACAACACGTTCTGGTTCATTCAACGTAGGCTTGGTGTGGAGTGGACGTGTCACACAAGTTTCAGTTAAATGTATTGTTAATGGACATATAAAGGTCAACATTTTTCCACGTGTTATTGTTATTGTGATGATGGTGCCCTTACATCTTGCTTAACTTCTTTCAGGACCATCCTCTCTAGCTATTGTGGAGTCATCTGCACATAGTAAGCCAAACATTTTTATTTCAGCACTGATGAGAATTTCACAGACATATTCTTTTATCCGTGTGTGTGAGGTAGGTGTCAGGACTGTGTGTGTATCATCTGTCATAGTGGCACTAGTGTTAGTTTGTTAGCATATATTGAACTGTAGTAGAGGAGCTTATTAATTTCTTTCTTGTGTTTGTTGCTTATTATCACAGTTGATCCTAACAGTGGAAGAGGAGAGATGGCAGAGTATCAGCAGATGATGATAGTGGCCAAACACAGGCACCATTGGTGGGAGTGTAGAGGTTGAATCTGACACTGAGTTCAGCCATCCCCTGTATCTCCATTGGATACAGCCAGTAGGCCTACACAAACCCATTCCAGTGAGTCCTTAAATATTGGACAGGTGGAGAGTGAGACACTTGATGAGGGTACTGTGGTTATTGAGGCTTCAGTGCCTGTTGACTCAGGCCATAGCTAAATTGTGTATGAGGGTTGTTTGGTTTGCTCAAAAGAGACCTGCTGTCCATCCTCCACCTGATCCAGGTGTGTCTTCCCCTGCCACTCAAAGTATGTTTAGGGCCATCACGGAGGTGCAGGGACATTCCAATAGGTCCTCCAGAGAAATGCTAAGGGTTGTAGATGTGGCACAGGCTGACATGCATGACTATCTCCACAATATTTCTGATTCATTGGATTGGATGAATGACACATTGGAATGGTTGGTGTCTCTGATGGAATGTCTGCTGGGAGAGGGAAGGCATCTATGTGGGGGTAGGCCAGCCACATGATCTGACATGGCCGACATGGCCATGCCTGATCATGCTTCCATAGTGGCACTACTTCCACTGCTTCATCAGTGGTTGAGGTGTCCACACCCAGACATGCAGGCCATGGGGTCATGGTCCTGGGCATATTCATGAGGAGAGTTCATCCAATAGACATCAGTCACATTCAGGTAGAAGCAGTGCATCTGACCATGGGAGTGAACATGCCAGTGCAACTTCTGGTAGAGCCAGTTTTCATGGTTATGTATGACAGTGATGAACTGCCACATCTACCATGCATGGCTCACACCTATCCAACATACCAAGAAATAGAGCTAGCAAAGAGCTTGACTATGTTCCTTCAGACATGCACACACCAATTTCACCTGGGGGCCCATACAGACACACAAACAACAGTCACATGGTTCAGCCATGAAGTTTAAAGCTCATTCTGTCTCACTGGCCATTTGTTACTATATCAGAATGTCTACCTGCTCTTCTTTCTTACTCACATGCACTCACTTATCTTTAGTGTCATACTAGGCTTCACCCCCCCCCCCCCTGCCATGCACACACAACACCCCATGCAAGTGATGGCAATTGTGCCATATTGTTGTTTTCTATCTTTTGGATTCAGGGATACATAAGATTTGTGCCTGATGCTCAGAGTACATAGCTGACATAGTGCTTAGTATATTTGTGTTTGTGATTTTTTTTTGCTAATTGTACTTTTGACATATTTTGGTCTTAGAAAGTTAGACAGTTGATAGAATGAAAACAGTTTTTTATATCAGTATTTTTAATAATCTTCTGAGGGTTGTGAAGTCTGAACCAGAGATGTACCTCATTGCTTTCTAATGTCTCTCTTTAATCTCCAGTACAAAAGTACGAGGTCAGCTGAGGACATTCGGTGACCATCAGTATTTTCGAAAGGTACGAATGGGTGAATCTTTGATGCCTGATCCTATTACTTGATTGAGGACACATGTATTCGCACAAGTCTCTGCTGTCACATATTAAAGTCATTGCTGTAGAAATCACACACCTTTTACTTACTTACATTACCAACTAACAACATGCAAGGTTATGCCATTCATTCATATTATTACACAATTCTGTTTCAACACTGCAGATTCATCACTTACCTTGCACATCCAGCAGTTGCTACAGTTTTAGTTCAGGGCTGAATCTCTCCAATGTTAGGAATATACAGCCATTACATAGGTAGGTAAAGGTTGTGAGCTTTGCCTGGCATCAGTGTTACTATATGTATGTGTGTAGGATGAAAGTTTTAGCCCCTTAGGTGGTGAGTGAGTGTGCTATGCATGGCCACTTAGCCAATGTGAGGGCATATTGAGCATGCCTACATCTGCCTACACCTAGAGCAGCTGCTGGTACCCCTCTGACTCCTCAGCTGAGTGTTGCTGTGGTGACCTTGCCATTGGTGTTGGATGTGTGCCCATTCCCCTTGTTGATCCTGTTGAAGCTGCTTTCTCAGGATGATGTTGTGAAGCATTGCACAGATTGTAAAGATTTCAAAACATGTACATGGATTGTACTGTAAGGCTCCTGCAGATGTATCTAGGCACTGGAACCATGACATCAGCAGCCCAAACACACTCTGTATGATATTTTTGGTTGAGCATATGCTTCATTATTGTATTCTACAGCAGGTGTGTGTGTGCATTTCCAATGGGCGTCATCACCTACAGTTCCAGTGCATAACCTGCATCCCACAGTAAAAGACCCTGTGGGATAGCACCTCTAGTGAACATCTGATACAGTTGGGAGGTGTGCCAGATATGTAAGTCATGGTAACTTCCTGGGTTGCCAGCACACACATTCAAGATGATTTCCATAGCACTACACACAACTTGGCAGTTAAGAGAGTGGAAGCCCATTCTATGCATGTAGACCCTTCCCTTGGTCCCTGGGTGGTGCCTTAATTTCTATATGTGTACAATCTGTCGCACCCAGTTCTTTGGGGTGGTGTGCTACAGGGTCAAACTTCTGCATATTTGAACACTGATGCCTGTGACACCCCTAGCATGTCCCCTGTTGGTCTCTGAAAGGTTCCTGCAGTTAAAATTCTAAGTGCTACACATACTGTTGTCTCCACTGATATGGGTTCCTCTTGGTTTGCCCTGGGTCTGAGTTGAGGATGACAAAGATTGCACAGTACCTATAGTGTGTCTCCATCTATCATGTAGTACTCTACATTTTCCACCTCATGCAGATTGTGATAAGTTAACCGGGATCTGAAAATTCTTCTCCTGGCCTTGGTCTATTACCAGCATCCAGAATCCTCCATCAATTCCTGAATGCTATGCTATAACATGCTAGTGATCACATATATTTTCCCTGTACTCCTGAGGATAGGGTCAAAATATGCAGGAGTTCTACCATGTTGCACACTACCCTGAAGTACTGGGTGCCATAGATCACACACAAATAGAAATTAAGGCACCACCTGGGAAACAGGGAAGGCTCTACATAAATAGAAAGGGCTTCCACACTATGAACTACCAAGATATATATAATGCCAAGAGACTCATCTTGAATGATGTTGAAGCTGGTTATATTTAGAATGATTTGAGTTCTTTGCTGCAAATGTGTTTGTGTGGCAAAGTGGGATAAGGCACTCTTACTGTGTTCTGAAGCTTTACTGGAGTGAGAGTTCACATCCAGACCTGTATAAATATTTCATGTGTACTAACATTTTGTAGTGTCATAAATTGCTTTCTCTCAGTTTCCTTTTTTATTTATTTATTTAGTTAGTTAGTTTGTTTGTTTGTTATTTTTGGGCCACTGTTTATGCAGTGCGCAGCTTATCACAAGCAAGGAAAGTGGAGAAAATGAATGTCAGGTTTGGCTGTACTTATTTCATTTGCATGAAGCTTAGCAGTGTCCAAATCTGGACTTGTGGCCCACCCAGGAAGCAGACAGAACACCTGCAGAACACCTGCAGGCAGGGTGTCTGTAAAAGTGCAAAGGTCAAAAACAATACATTGTTGCAATTTTTGCTTTCCATCATGCAACTTCGCTTAGCAGCATTGCACAGTGGTTAGCAAGGTTCCCCAACACATGCAACCATCAAATACCTGCAGACAGGACTCAGACAGCCAATAATTGAAACCAGATACATTCAATTAATTCTGTTGGGCACTGCACAAACACCCTCAACCACTAGCTGAATGAATTTGAGATTGCAGACATTCCACACCTGTGTAAGTATGATCATGAGACAGTGTTTGTAACAGTTAGAAAGCTAAATATAGGCAAGATTGATATGCATAATGCTCTTATGCTCTTTTCTGTACTTTCCCCAGCTAATACCAAACTTGAGTTCAATAGACTGGCTCATGTTGCTCAAATGGAGAATGGAGAGACTGAGGGAAGCAAGTGGCATGTATGCAGCACAAGATAAGTGTTATTGTAGCTTTAAAAGTTAAAGAGAGATTTTTTTTTATACAGTTGTAGAAAATTGAGCATGCATATCCTAACTGTAAAAGGAAGTATGTATGCATTGCTGTATTGCACAAACCAACTTTAGGAGCCAAATATTAGACTGCAGTCAGAGGTTGTGGGTTCAAATACCATGAATCACAACTACACATTACATTTTTTAATAATATTTATACTACATTAAATTCTATACAAGTGGCACAAATGCCCTGCTTTAACTATAATCTGCATAACTGGAACATGCACATGTGCAGTATATATGCATATTTTAAGGATTCCTGTCAGCAATCTGTAGTTGTAGTGTCTATCTGTTAGGATGTATACTTAAATGTCATACTTCAGATAAAATAGTTGTATAATTGTGTTAATGCATTGTATGTCATATATGATGGTACTAAGTTTATCTATTTTTTTTTTCTTTCAGCCCAACCCTTATCTCTCTTTTTTATTTTCTATGTGTTGTCAAAATGTCTCCATGTCATCCATCTGTACCACACCATTATATGCTCCATAGCACAGTGAGGTATTCCATCCCCAGCTGAGCAGCCTGCCTCCACTCCACTGGCTGCAGCAGCAGTGCCCAGCATTTCTGGGACCCAACCTGGCAGCATTGCCTCTGCTTCCCCTGCACTACCTGTGCCTGCTGGTAGTACTGCTCCAGCAGCTAGTGCATTGGTTCTGTCCAGGAGTAGTGGTGGAGGTGGAGATTTCATCAACTGCCAGGAGAAGTCAGGGTCGGTGCATAGGGTCATGCACCCACCATTGTTGCATGCCTTCACAAAATAGAGAGGCTGCTTTCCTCATTGTCTGTAGGAGGAGAAGATGTCAAGCACTCCAGCCACCAGTGGAGTAAGGGGCAGTGATGATAGCCAGTGAGTAAGGACTAAATTCTGACTGTCTCCACATTTGATGAGCATAAGCCTGTGTTGTCCCCTCACTCACCCCAGTCATGGTGTCCCCTAACCTTTCATGTCAATCACCGCCACTATTTCTTGTCTTGTTTGTTTGCATTTGCTTCCTCACCTACCCAACTTACCTAACCCAAACATACCTATGTCCCTTACCCAGCATTCCTCTCTTACTGAATTAAAAAAAATGAGCACTTGTCCCACAAAAAGAAAAAAAATATATATCATCCCATATATAGCTCTCCATTTCATACCTGTGTCTTCTTGACATACTTGATTTGGTCCAACTGGCTATACAACATGATTATGTTGTTTTCACTCCTCTCTCTAGAGGTGACAGTCTAAATTAAGCTAATATTCTTCAAATATTATCAGTTTTTACTGTTGAAGAAATGGATAGCTATTGTTCTTTTCTACATACCTCCTGCACATTCTTATATTGCTTTCCCTTTGTTCTCCCCCCACCTGCTTCCTCCCCATTTTACCACTTTCCTATCTACCCCATTTTAACACCTATAATCTGGTCAAAAAAATAAAAACACACACAACACACTTAAGTAGCAGGGAAAGCAATGGATCCCTTCACTTTTTGGTCTCTATGTTTACACAGAAGTTGTCATTGCGCATTAATGACAAGCGATGGTAAGCGGGCCTGCAATGCTGCAGTTACCTCCGTGCAATGCCACTTAAACCCACTGTGCTATGCCAACACACAGCAACACATGTACTATAAAGAACTGATGTTACTGCATTATCACTGTTTCTTTAAAAGTATTTGATACACCTGGATTCGAACCCACTATCATCTTGGTTCAAAAAGAAATGTATCAGTGCATTTACACCTGCTGCCACAGAGTCATCAAAGCAGAAAATGTGTTTCATACGCTCAGTACTAATTATCACACTTTTAGCAATGTGGCTGACATTTGTGCACTGCTTAACTATGTGCAAACAGGGAAAATAATGGAAATGTATATCTTGCATGCACAAGCACTTTGCCAACCATCTTGCAAATGTGCTGCTCATTACTGTGCTATGCAAAGCAAATTTAGCATGTATTGCTGCTGTTTAGTGTCCATTTTACTCTTTAGGCCATGAAATTACATGTGGAAACTTAACAAACTGAACAATATGTCACATATTTACAATGCAGCCATATGTTGCCTCCCCACATGCATTGCAACCCTGGTGTCTGTAGTATTTTTTCACAAATATATCAACTACACTACATAAATTAATATCAAATGTTGCATGATATGCAATGCTCATCAATCTGGTTACATGCAGAACTAAAACTATCTTCACAGTTAAACATGCCTACACATCCATCAACTTACCCTGGGAACTATTGACCCATAAGCCTAACCAACCTTATCTGCAAGGCTATGGAAAGATTCACCATGGACCTTATCCACAGGAAAATAGGTGACCTTTAACACTCTTAACCTGACCCATATTGGTTTTGTCAAGAGTAGCTCTTGCTTGTTTAACCTAGTGTACTTCCTTGATAATGTCCCCAAAGCCCCTAGCTGAGAGGAAAACAGGACACATAGCCTACTTGATTTAGCCAAGCCCTTTAACACAATCCCTCACTCAGGTATCATAGAGAAACTCTCCCATCTGGGGATTAACCCATACTTTACTAGATAGGTAGCCGACTGGTTCACTGTCAGAATGCACACTGTCAAAATCAGGGAGTCCACCTCCACCAGTAGACCAGTTACCAGTGGAGCACCACAAGGATCTGTGCTGGGCCCTCTACTATTCGGAAACTGTTTCTCTGAAGTCCAGGCAAAGGTAGATGGCCTGTGATTTACCAAGTTTGCAGAGAGCTGTCAATTGGGCGCAATCATATAGAGTCTCCCAACAATGTTAACATATTAAATAAATGGCTGACACAGACAAATGATTAGTGCCAAACTCATGGACTGAAACGTAACTCAAGAAAATGCCTCATTGTCCCCTTTGTCAAAAAAGTAGCCCTGCTAATTATGTTATACATAGCACCCCTCTAAACTCAAACTTAGTGGTGAAGACACTTGAGAACACAGTTTCATAGCAATCTAAACTTCAATCACTATGTGTCCATAGTGGTAAGAAAAACATTCTACATTGCCCAGCTCATAACTAAGGGCATTAAATCCAAGACCTGGGAGGTCATAGCTCCTCTGTACTCGACCCTTATCAGGCCACTAATTGAGGACAATGCTTGCTTCTCTATGTACCTCACCAGACCCCTGCAGCAACTGGAGAGACCACAGAAGTTTCTGACCAAGAGAATCCAGGGCCTCCAAACATGGCATATATGGAAAGACTGATAGCCTTACCACTGTACTCAGTAGCATACAGGCTACTGAGAGGTGACCTGAGCCTGGCCTACAGAGCAATTGCAGACACTCCCTAATGTAAATGCTGGATGTATGCAAATCAAATGGGACAAAAATAACCTGCTCCCGGGATCTCACCCTAGCCTGTGACACAAAAAGCGCATTCTGGAGAGACAGATATATCTCAGATTGATGCTTCTCAGTATTAGACTCCAGCTGCATGTGAAGCCGTGCTTCTCAATGACCCTATTCTTCAAGAGCAAATTTGCCTTTAAATCTGTACTGAAATAACACATGATTAACATCTGGCTATGCCATAGCTCTGATCCATGATAACCTCTTCTCCAGGTCAGACCACACTGAGTCTCTCTCTCTCTCTCCATCTGTATGTCATTAATCTGTATAATTTATTTGCATATATTGAAATATAAATGGCTAGTTACCAGATGCCTCATAGCAATATACTTCTTTCTTGGAACTCTTCTAATTACTCTTGTAAATACCATGTTTCTGTTTAATTTTTATGTTATTTGTAGTAATGTACTTACTTCTTGGAACTCATATAATTACCATGCTTCTGTATAATTTTTATTTGTAAAAAGTGTGTACATCTCTGTAACTGGAGCTTTTCTCCCCAGACCTCTACTGAAAATGTTTTTTTTTCTGACCCAAACAGACCATCCTAGTAAACAAATGTCAAATAAATAAATAAAATAAATAAATAAAGTTTGACAACTGGATGGGTGTTATAAATTCACCACAGGAGTGGAACCTATGTCCTTCATAGACAAGGCCATTCAATGCTGATCACAAAATCGCTCCACTAACAATGAACATCTAATTATGCTCAATAAGGGTACTTGGGTTTTTGCATGGGTAGGCTTGCAAAGGCCCTAGGGTCATTAGCCTACTAACCTTTAAAGAACCTATGAAGCTATGATCCTGTGCAGGATTCCCATCTTCTTCTCTCCTACATCCAGTGCTGATGTCATGCACTATAAGTTGTTTTGCAGCCTTGTAAAAATTAGACTTGTGCCATGGCGCTTGCATAAATTATTGAGTTCTGTAGTCTTTGTTCTTAGATAGGTATGGGTTCTGCTCTCACTGTAGTCAAGTGTGTGTGTGTGTGTGTGTGTGTGTGTGTGTGTGTGTGTGCCTAGCCAGAAGAGCAGAAGCATGTATCCTACAGTTACCACTCCATTCCCATGAATTGACAGCATTTTGATCCTTACACATGCCTACACATTCATTTCATGCAGGCCTCTCACCATTTTCTCACCTACATCCAGTGCTGATGTCATCCACTATATGTTGGCCTACAGTCTGTGTACTTAGAGAGGTAAGGGTTCTGTTCACTCTGTAACCAACTCTGTGTATGTGTGTGTGTGTGTGTGTGTGTGTGTGTGTGTGTGTGTGTGTGTGTGTGTCTAGCCAGAAGAGCAGAAGTGTTTATCCTGCAGTTACCACTCCAATATTTGAACTGACATTATTTTGATCCTTACACATGCTTACATATCCATTTCATGCAGATGTCCCAACATCTTCTTTCTAACGTGCACCACTGTTGTCATCCCCCATATGTTGTTTTTTTGTCTTATAAAAGTCAGATTTGTGCCATGGTGCTTGAGAGAATTACTGAGCTCTGTAGCCTTTGTACTTAGATTAGTAGGGGTTCTGTTCTCACTGCAGTTACAAGGTGTGTGTGTGTG
>NC_056736.1:171072991-171087991 GCF_019279795.1 Protopterus annectens
GTCAGTGAACCAACTGGTTACCCATCTAGTGACATAAGGTTTAATCCCCAGCTGGGAATGTTTCTCAATGATACCTGTGTGGGGGATTGTGTTCAAACCATAGGCCAGATTAGGATAGCCATTATACATTGTCTTACATTCATCCAGGCCTATCACACAGAAGCAATTGTCTTTGACAACATCACACATTGCCTATCATATGACACATCACTTACACCTTCCAGACATGGTTGAATATACACTTCAACACACCCTCCACACAGACTTTGTTCCTGTAGAAGGGTGTACATCAACATGCATCCATCTGAGTTTCAGGGGCAGCACCCAGTGCATGCATGTATAGACATTCCTTATCTGTGAGGTAGACCAACATGTCATCATGGACCTTTTCTAAATGGATGTTATTAATATCCCAGCTGTCTGCAACAGACCTGTGCAAGTTGTTAGTTCTTCATTATGTTGGCTACATCTGTTAAATATTCTCAAATAGGTCATCAAGGACATGTATGATGACAATACTGTCATCCTTTTGAACTTGATAAGCCCAAGGCATTTGACACAAATCCACACTGAGGTATTTGGTCAACACTGTCAGGTGTGGCAATAAAGACCTATATAACGAATTGGGTAGACCACTGTATCACATAAGTTGCATCTAAATATGTTGAAATGTGTGAAGTGACTTATATCTCAGGTCCAGTGATCAGGTCCGCACATCAAGGCTGTCTACTAGATCCTTTCCTGTCCATTATTTAAGTGACAGACATCACAGATGATATACACATCCTGTGTCCAAATAGCTGTCTGAAAGACTACAGATTGTGAGCAATCATTGACTCCAACTGTGATATTAGTATAATACACAGTATCAACACACACACCAAAGATTGCTGCCACAGACATGACAATACCCGAAATGACACAAAAACATGGGGAGATTTATTACATCAGGAAAAGAAACACACAACCCAAGCATAATGTAGACATCATATCCTATGATCAGATGAATAGGTATGTGACCTGTTTCCTGGGGTAGATGGTAAATGGAATGCCCACCCGCATGTGGTCACTGTGCTGACTACTTCCTTGTATGTAACACAACTACCAAGTGTATAACAATAGATGCATGTGTGCTACCTGTTCTGTTGATGCACACAGTACATACATAGCTGTTTGACTACATTACTGGCATGGGTATCATTCGTGGCAGTGTGGATTGTGCCATATATATCTGCCATGCACATCAGTCAACTAGCCTGCATTGATCATAATGTCACATACAGGTATAGCAGCGTCCCTCCTAACACCTCCAGCAGATGTTACAGTGCCCAGATAGTGTGCATGATTAACATCATAGAGAGCAAACATGTCATAATAGTTGTACAAGTATGTTTGTGCAGAAATATCTCTGATCACTCTAAATCACATATGTTATGTCAGAGATGTGGGATTACTGGTGGTATTATGCTGATATTGTCCATGATTGTGTTTGCTTCTTTTAAAGTTGTCCATGAGCCTTTACCTGTGTCCCATTTGGTGGAGATCTCTGCTGAGATTATACTTGTATTCGGGTAAATCAGTTTTCACAGCTTCACAATATGCAGCCTACCCCAACTGCATATCACATCCCTGATAGATATCCTCTGCATTATTCATATAAGGATAATTATTTCACACATACTTCTTCCTCATGATAAGTCACCTTGTGTGATAGTCACATAATACACATTTTCACTGTGCAGTTCATACTGTACCATATTGATATGTGATTGCTGTTGCTGCTGCAACTGTCTTCCATTGACATGCCCCCAAATTTGCTGTACATTAGGTTGTTTCAGCTGTTGTCTTTCCCTATGTTCATTCCTACAGTTCATATGTGTGCCCCTATTCAATACACATACTTCCCCGAGTGTTTATTTTGCATGGCAGTTCATGTAACCCTACAGATCATTTACACAACTTCAGTACGGAATGCCATGAATGGGATTTTACAATACTCTGCACTAAATATGCTGTCCTGTACTGTTTTTGGATCATATACATAACTATTGTACCTGTCAACTGTCCATATTTTCACAGAATTTCCAGATACTTGCCTTATATATCTTTAGGAGTGTACTTTATAAAACATGTGGTTTTCTCCTACATTACTGGAATGATGACCTCAGGAATGATTTCATGGAATAATTATACACATTTGAGTTTCTGACTTCAAAGCTTTCAGAAAATGCATCTTCACACAAACCTCTTGTTATTCTAGAACATTTCCAAGTTTAACAGAGCAAATATGTAAAAGCTGTCCCTGTTATTGTTCCGGCCACTATGTTGTGCTTTGTCCAGATTTCTTGCACTAAGAGATTGAGAGCTATGAGAAATATTATATGTTAAGTCCTGGTGATCATTGTGGCATTGCATGCAAGCCCACTAACCTACTGTGCTCTGAGTTAAACAGGTTTGCTATCAATGTTGCGTTACATCATCTCCTGGCTGGCAAACACTGTTGCCAGTCACAAAACTGCACTTATTTATGTTTAAATGCAGTGCACGGCATGAATATGCAATTAATGATGCTGCTCACCACACATCACAGAGCACACACATAAACTCAGTGTAGGCTTCGCACGAAGTCTACACAGAGTTTACTGAATCCCAGAGATAATGTACTATAGGGAACTAAACCAATGTTACTAATAAATACATTATTGCAAGTCTGTAACTGAAATAACATAGTACCATAAAAAGGACTGGTGTCTCTAGGAAATTCGTTTTATTCCTTGATGAAATATGTCAATGTACAGAAGGCAACATGTAAATATGCTCTATGAAATTAATAAGTGAAGAAGTACATTATATTCAAGTGACATTTTAAGTCTTTGGTAAATATTGTTTTGTCTTGCCCCATGAGAGTTTTTCTCTGAATATGACTTGAAAGAAGCCATATTTTATGCTTGGTCTCCAAACTCTCACCATAATTCTGGTGCTACCAGCTGCTTGCCAGTAATCACTTGTTAAGATAGTCTTAGGCAGTAAAGGTTTTATATAAATAGTAATAATGCTGTCAATTATATACTAACTTACTATTTCTTACTGTTCCTTTGTTTAGGGTTTCATGCAAGGCTGAAGTGGACTGTTGTCATTTTCCAGTGTGTCTTCAGATTCAGGGTTTTAATTTGATGCTTAATTCATTGGGCTGCTTCAATCTAAGTATCATTTTAATAATAATAACATAAGGAAAGAGTTCTGGTGTAATTTTGCACTGTTTGTCTTGGTTTTGTATAATCAGTCACTTGTGTTTCTATGTTGGTTTGGGGCTTCATTTTCTAGACATATTTTCATTCTTAGCAATTTTGTGTCTATTTTACATATATTTCCCTTATGGTTTGTCAGTATGACTATAGGCTGTTAGTGCTTCTAACTTTTATAAATTCTGAATGAGCTAATGACTATAGTTTTTTTTTTCCCTTGTTCAGTTCTGGTGATTAAACACAAAACAAGCCATCATGTCAAACAGTTCAATAAGCAAAATGAAATAATTTATTGTGGCATGCATGTTACGCAAGCAGCTATATCTTTATATCTATATCTATATTTATAAAACATGGTCCTTACACATAACAGGTACAAAAAAGGCGTAATGAAATGAATGAAAGATTCACTTGGACTAGTATGCCTTTCAACTTCTTGCTCAGAATCATGGACAAATCCAGAAATAATCTGAGACAATTAGACTCACAATTTTGACATATGCTTCAATTAACATGAGCAGTTTATAATGCAGAGAGAGAGAGAATTAACATGCAGTTTCAGAAGTAAAGGAGTATATAACCCTAACTATTGTCATAGTAGTTGTGATGCTCCTGCACTGGCCCAGCAATCAAGGAGCCTCAATCCTTACCACTAGCACCAGTGAAGGATGTGCACATTAGGAGGATGACAACTGCATACACATAGAGCACAGTCAGTCTGAGGCTGGTTTCTCCCTCTTTCTCCAGATCCCCAATAAGACTCCACACTGGCACAGCTATAGAGTTGAGTCTTTAGTCAGGATTCCAAGCCAAGTCTTCCCAGCACTCTCTCTGTCCAACCAGTGCTTTGTGTCCCTGCCCAAGTAGCTGATACACAAACACACACACACACACACGCACACACACACACACACACACACACACACACACACACACACACACACACACACACACACACACACACACACACACACACACACACACACACACTTTGAGATTTGATTTTCATTCCTTGGTGAAATATTTCAGTCTACAGAAGGCAAAATGTAAATGTGCTCACATACACTCCTGGGCAAGGCTGCCACAAGTTTACTAGCTATGCCCCTTTCTGCCCAGGCCATAAGATAGTTATCACTGCCACCAGAAACCCATTACTTATCAGCCACTATAAGGCCCTTACCAAAGGGTGACCAATCCTACTGTGTGATGTTACTATTATTGAAATGGTAAGTGTGACCAAGACTTGTAAGGCTATTTAAGAGTGGCCTGTACAGTGTCACCAAATACATATGCAAGTACTCTAATAGCTTAAATATCTCTAAACAAACCAGCCATAATTAAAGATTTAAATATATTTAATAATAAATAATAAAAGAACAAGACAATACTCAATAACTCAACACAGTGACTGCAGTTTTCAGAATCATAGGAAATATTGCAAAACAACATTGCAGGACAGTCTCAAATAAATACAGAAAACATCTAAACTAATTTTTACTATATTCCCAACTATCTCTAAAAGAAATACTATACCTAAATTTTACTTACAGAGCAGGGCAAATACAGATGAGAAGTGCTGAATGGATGTTTTCAGATCCAGGACAAGATACAAAATGCTCAGACTCACTCTTTGAAATAGTTTTCAAATTAATAATCAACATTACTGCTGGGTCAGCTGGATGATATCACTATTTGTCACCTGCCTCCAGTTCCCAGGCTAAAGAAATACCAACAGAATTTAACATTTCTCTGTGAAAAATACTTATCTCTCAGAAGTTTGCCTAGAACTGGAAGTTGTAAAACAATTAATGCTTTTACATTTGAAACCTAGTAATTATTTCTATTTCCGGACAATAGGAAAACCTCTAGCTGTAGACATCATGTCTTCTTGCTGTATTAACTAACTTTATAGCACATCATAAAACTCTTTATTTTTCAACTTATTTTCTTAGAGTTTTGCAAGTTAACTCTGTATGTTCCAACTTCTACTATGAAATCATACATTTGCACAGGTATATAGTTTATACACATTTATGTTCTTTTCCAGCAGGGTACACTGTGGTTACATTCTGGCCTTCAGTATACCTTGATGTAAGTGCTTAACATTTCTGAAACAACAGTTGCAAAGTTATTATAATATATAAATTCCCTTAACGCCTTCTGTATAATACAATAAGTGTTACGGTTGAACTTAAGTGCTCAGGGTTTCTGCGGCACTGACAGTTCCCAGTAGGCCTCTCCCATTTACATTTTAAGCTGTAAGTTGAATCTGCTATTTTTAGATAATTCAGACAGATTACTTACTGTTTTCCCTCAAAGAAAAGGGGAACCTGATTGTTCTGTAACCTCGCGATCTGGTTGGGCCCCGCTCTGTTCACCTCGTTTTGCTCGGCTCACTCCGCTCCCCTACATTGCCCCCATTTCCCATCCAACCCCTCTATACCTACATTTATTCTAAGCCCTCATCACCTGATTATACCACCTGACCTCTACCTACACCAATCACTCATTCAACATCAACTTCAGTTAATACACCACTCCCACTTCCAAACAACGCATATTTGATAGACATACCTCCACACTTCACCCATCCTCCTAAAGAACCACATAAACTCATTCAGCTCAATCACCTAGCTACCATTACCATAACATCTCTACCATACAATCATGCTAACAACACTATCATCCCTATCATTAGCACTTATATCACTAGCTTTTATTACATCCATACAAACAAACTTACCTCTACACAATAACACATATCATATAACACACATTTCCACACCCTTACAAACTCACGTAACTTCTTCATCAGCCCTACAGTTCTAAATCTTAATATTACACCGTACTCGCACAACATTACAATACCAAGATATAACTCTAGAAAAAACTCACATAGATCCAACTCACAAATAAATGTTATAAAGCACATAGTATCATCCATAAAGAAAATACTAACCTCTGGAGATATACACCCTAATCCAGGCCCTCTCAAAACCAGATATCTGACCTGCTGATTTTTGATATCAACATAAGAAGTACCGAAAAAACTGAAGACCACAAAGGAAAGGAAGAAATCCACAAGTCACAAAATCGAGTTCACCAGTTTATTTGTGAGCGCTTTCATGCACCTTCAATATGTGCACCTCTTCAGACAAATAAATCAAAAACATGGCTTACTTAAATACAAAAAATATAATCATCAATTATCTTATTAAATAATTAATTAGACTAAATTATACAATTAACCTACTCAAGCTTTTGTTAAAAAGACAACACCTAAAATATCACCTAAAATTCATACAAATGCAGTTATACATCCTACAAATATATATGTGTATATAAAAATATACATACACATGTGTGGATAATTTTAAAATACTTAAATTTATCTCATTTCAAGTTACAAAGAAATTATTATTTTAAAAAAACAAAAATGAATATATATTAAGAATAAATATCATATACTAAATGTTATTCAATAAACTTAATAACTAATTTACCTATTGGAATTATCTTTCCAGGGCTTTTAGTCTAAGTATACATTTTATAGAACACATATCATTGATACCAGGGAAAACATATGCATTTGTACGTAGTTGCCACAACAATTCTTGTTCCTCTAGTTTGAGATGCCATGGTCCACCTCTTGAATTCTTAGGAACACTTTGGACTACTACAAACTGAAAACTATGCGTGTTATACTCATTAATGTGTCTTGCTAATGCATTAGTCTGAATGTTTTTGGAAATCGCATAGACATGTTCATATATACATTGTTTGAGTTGTCGCTCTGTTTTCCCTAAATAAAACACTCGACACAATTTACATTTTGCTAAGTATACAACATAAGAAGTATCGCCAACAAGATATCTGAACTGCACGCATTTATAGCCCACTACACTCCTGACATACTGACAATCACAGAAACATGGCTAGACCATCCAAAATTAAGACTTCCTTCCCCCAGGTAATAATACCTTAAGATTGGATAGAGTAGGCAGAAAAGGAGGTGGGGTAGCCATACTCTTTAAGAACACAGTGAACCTCCAACTCCTCCAGACCACACCACCCAAATTTCTAAATGCTGAAACACTGTTTACTGTCCTTTCCATAAATAAAACTAAGATAATCAATATTCTTTGCTGCTATATACCCCAGGTAACAACTCTCTCATTATAGAAGAAATCCTACACTGGACAAAAGATAACCTACCACAAGAAACTATCTTATTAGGTGACCTAAATAATGACTGGACAGCTTATGATTCCAACAACCCCACTAACCATATTAATCTATATGGGTTCTCTCAACTGATTGAAGAATCCAGTAGAATAGATAAAAAAATCGAAAAAAGAATCTATTCTTGATTGGACTCTGATCAACTACCCCAAACAAAACTACCAGGTAGGTTGTCTTCCAGATAGTCTCAGTGACCACCTCCCCACATTCCTACTATGCAAACACTCCAACCTACCCAAACCCATTGTTTACAAACTAATATGGGATGACTGCAACCTTACCTCACATTATCTCAATACTGTTCTCAGCCACTGCAACTGGGAACCACTGCAAACCCTTGGATTAGACCAGGCAGTTGACTACTTTACTACTACTTTTATTAACATTCTTAACAAACTTGCCCCCAGTAGGAAAATTAGAGTGAAAGCTAACTATGCACCTTGGCTAAGTAGGGACACTAGAGCCCTATAAAAGCCAGAGATAAAGCCTGGAAAATCTGGAAAAGAGAAAACACCACCAGTTCCAAGCAAAATTACCAACAGCTTAGAAATCAGGCTAAGGCTCAAACTAAACAAAATAAACAAAACTACTTTCTCAGTGCCCAAAACAAATACTCAAAAAATCCACACAAATTATGGCATTCTATTAACTCCTTACTAAAACCAGGCAAAACCACTACTCCAGCTCCAAACTCTACAGATAGTAATTTAGACATAGCCACTCAATTTAATGACCACTTCACAAAATCCATCCTGGCTCTATCCAGCCAGCTAACCAATCATAGTCCATCACATACCCAAACCAATCAACCAGAAAAGACTTTCTCCTTTACTCTATCACCTGTCCCCACCTCTACATTTAAGAAACTCCTTCTAAAACTTAAACCCACTACCCTTACAGCCGATAACTTATCTGCTACCTTCATAAAAATGGCCTTTGACTCTCTATCTTATCACATTTCCATCCTAATCAATCACTCCATACAGGAATACTATATTCCCAAACTCTGGAAAATATCTTATATTATTCCTCTTCATAAAGGGGGTAACTTCTATGACTTTTCAAACTACTGACCCATTGCCACCTTATGTCCCCTATCTAAAATTCTAGAGAAATGCATCCATTTGCATGTCATGAAATTTCTGAACACACATCAGCTCCTCTCTATCACACAACATGGATTCCGCCCTCATCACAGCACAACCACTGCTCTTCTTTCATTTACTAATCTAGTTAACCTACACAGGAATGACAACAAATATACATCAGCCATTTTCTTGGACTGTTCAAAGGCATTTGACATGGTCTCTCACTCCATTCTGCTAGATTTTCTCGCCTCACTATCTTTCACCCCATCTACAATAGCCTGGTTCAGAAGCTACCTATCTGACAGGCAACAATCTGTCCAATGGCAAGGAGCACTATCCTCCAACTTCCAACTACCATATGGAAATTGACAACAATCTTCACTTTGATATCCACATCTCACAAACCATCAGAATGGTTCACAAAAAACTGGGCGCACTATATAGGCACAAAAACTTTCTCTGACACCAAGCAAGAGTCATCCTTGCCCAAAATCACCTTCTGTCCACACTACTGTACGCAGCACCTATTTTCACCCATATTAGGAAAACTGACCTAAACAAGCTAGAATCCTGTTACAATAAGATAGCCAAGTTTGCAACAAACTCCAGTTACAGAACACATCACTGTGTTGCACTAAAATAACTAAAATGGCTAGAGTTACCACAACTACTTAACTACCACCAGCTAGTTACTGCATATAACATCCTTAAGTACCCTGAAAAAAAATCTGTAGCCAATCTTCTTACCCGTTACACTGCAAATCGGCATCTCCGATCTAGTGACACAATCTCTCCTCTGCATCTCCAGGGTAAACAATACTGCAGGCAAAGCGCTCTTTTCACACACCATTGCTAAAAACTAGAATTCCCTCCCCCATTCTCTGACCACTGCCTCTACCACCCCACAATTCAAAAATTCCCTCAAATCATATCTACTAAACACCTGGTTATGTCCTTGTATCACTTAACCTTTACTCTCCCATCTCCCCCCTTCTTTTTCCAACTTCCAAGCTGCTCACCTTAACCCTCTACAGTATTAAACCCAGCCAATAACTCTGGCTATTAGTTACTACTTCTCATAGCGAGCAATTGTTCCTCTTTTTGTCACAATTATTGTACACCTGCACATTAAATAGAATTTCTGACTGTTTCTCCTGGAAAATGTCTTTTTCCAATTTATTTTATATATTTTCAGTGTTTGTCTGGCAAAATGTCTAACTCCATGTTGTGTTATTTAAATAACATTTGTATAACACTGTATAAATATGCTTCTCTTGTTTTTTCTTTTTTTTTTTGTAATAGTGTTTCGGAGCTTTTCTCCCCAGGCCTCCACTGTAAATGGACCTGGTCCAGTTGGAATTTCCTGGTTAACAAATGTAAAGTAAAATAAAACTCAGTACATAACATACAGTTTAACAACACTTCGGCACCAGTAGTTTAATATACAGATAGTTCTCTTATATTTGTAAGGCAAGCATATAAATCATACTAATATTCACAAAAGACATATGATTATTTGCAAAATCCCAGATAGCTGGGCTGGCAGCCTCACAGTAGTATAAACTGACACTTTGTTATTTGCATGCTTGACTGGTACTGTTAGGTGGCGCAGTTGATTAAATCTCCCCTTTTCTTTCCTTTAACGTCAAGAACTCATACAATTAAATTTGATGAATGACATACTTATATATTTAAAGAAATTAGGAACTAATTTTTTCAGTATAGTTGATATATTATTAAGGAGATTATCTTTATAACATTATAAAATACAGCACTGAGAACTACATTTTTGATCAGGCTCAAAAAAGCAAGAATGTGCAAATCTGTTGCTTAGCTGACTATTATGATATTATGTTTGGGTACACAAGGTCCTGGGCTTAGTTCTGACCCAAACAATGTTGAGTTTTGATGCCCTTTTTAATTTAAGTAATAATTTGTTTTGCTTTTCCAGTAAGTTACATATTGTTCTTTGATGCATCCTGCATTCATGGCACTTTATGGATATCATCAAAAATGTTAATTACTACAACAAGGTGTTTTTTGGGGTCCAAGACTGTTTACTGAATGCACAATTTAATGAAACACAAATGCTCGCACACAGTTTCATGAAAGTGCTTTTTCACCAAAAATGCACTTTCGCAAAACAGAAATAAAAAAAGTAAAACACATTGCAAAAGGGCTGTTGGTGAGATCACAGCACAGCAGGGATAAGGGAATATTCCTGTTTCCCCACTGTAGTGTGATCTCAGAGTGAGAATATAAAAGTAGGGGTGTGTGGGGGCCACAGCCCCCCATATGGGGATTCAGGGAGGCTTGCCCCCCTGCATAAATGTGATTACTGTTTTTTTTTCTTAAGTTTATGTTTTTTATTTTTTTATTTCTGTTTTGCGAAAGTGCGTTTGTATTTCGTTAAATAGTGATTTCGGTAAATAGTCTTAGATCCATTTTTTGTAGCTATTGACACTGGGGATTTATTTCCCATTATCTCTAATGATTAAGGTGCTCATTTGTTTGAAGAACTTATAATTGACATATTCGCTCAGTGAAATTCAGACATTAGTATATTAAAGGAAGCTCTAGAATTTGTTCTAAATAACAACTTTGTAACTTTTGCAGGAGAAGTTTACCACCGAAGAAAAGGGGTGGCTATGGGGATCTGTTGTGCTCCAATATAAACTAACTTAGTGTTGCTATACTGGGAGCTTAATGTGTTATTGCCTTCCAGGTTTACTTTTCACTGGGACATTTATTTGAGATATCGGGATGACAACTTTACTTGTGGAGAATGGCATTACCCTTGTTAGAGGACTTTGTAATATTTTTGAATAACAGTTTCTATTTTTTGGATTTTACTTACAAATGGTCAGATGACAGCATTGATTTTTAGATGTTACCATTTATAAAAATGAATTCAAAAGTTGTTTTTCTTCCAACATATACGGGAAATACACTTTCTCCATTAACTATCTTCACTATCAGAGCTGTCACCCCTTTAAACTGAAAGTAAGTGTAGTTAAAGAGCAGATGGCGCATGTATCTAGGCTGATTTTTGATGACAATGTTTTTTCATTCTCAGAATACTTAATTTAATTATTTAAAAAGGGGTTATCCAGAAGAGATTTTAGAGAATGAGAAATAGGAAATTACCCATTGGAGAAAAGTCAGATTTGTACCTATTTAAAAAGTGGAACTGTTAAGCCATGGGACGCCAATGGTGTTTTATCAAAGCCTGATTCTCACTTACTTTAGTGGAATGATGCACATCAAGAAAGTCATAGACTGTCATTGCTATACCTTTACACATTCTGACAACATCATGGATGTAGTAGGGCCTTACCCTCAATAGACCTTTAAAAGGGGTGTTAATATTAAAAACAAGTTAGAAAATGCAGCCATTTGCAAAGGATTGCCTTTTGGTACATCAAAATGTAATTGCTGTAAGAAATGTTTGTTTAGTAACATGGACAAAGTGAAATATTTAATGTAACTAAGCAAATAACAAATTGCAAGTCTCCCGAAGTCTAACTGTGCTAGTAGAGTGATAGTTTAGTTTGGCGATTTCCCCCTTTGTGGGGTTTTCTATACTGGAAAGTCAGAATGCACCCTTAAGGAACAAACTTATTGACCACAATTATGGCATAACAGCAAGAAATACCAAAAAAAAACATCTTTATTTAAGACATCCAACAATTGTCAAAGATCTAATACATTTTTATTTATTATATTGGAGAAGCTAAAACAATGAGTAAAACGGTCACACAGGAAAACCAACTGGTTAAAACCACAAAAAGAAAAATCTAGCAAAGCTAGACTTTCCACTGTGTGATAGCTTAAACCTCTTGTATCAGAGGCACCATGGGATATATGCAAATTACCCTTTAAGGATATCAAGTGTTTCAGCTGAATGGCAAATCTGAATGACTTTTTGTTTTACTTTTCCATTTAAGTCTATTTATGGACAATGTCAGGCCAATAAAGCCAAACCCTCTAGCTGTGGAAATGCATGTTTCTACCTTCTTATGGCATCATTAGCACAGCATAAGAGGAACATTTAGCTGAAACACTTGACATCCTTACAGGGTAATTTGAATATATTCCATGTTGCCTTTCAACAGTGGAAAGTCTAGCTTTCCTAGATTTTTCATTTTTATATTAGAGAAGATGCAAACAGGTCCACTTTTGGAAAACTGGGGGTCCCATTTAGAATACAGGGAACTCCAGTGGTAGGGTAGATTGCAAGCCTATGCTTTCCCGGTCTAAATGATACTGACAATGTCAGCTGTTTACTGGAAAAGAAAACTAGTAGTTTATAGTACAACAGTATTTTTAAAGAATTATGAACAAGGGAAACTATATATGTATATAGTAGTTGTTTCAACTATTTGCTGTATTGCTGTGACTTTGACTTGTCTGTTTTATTAGTCACATGTTGTTAGGGAGAACTTTTAAATGGAGTTTGCACAATTCAAGTTTCACTTTGAAGAATATATATAACCAAAAATACACAGAGGTACCACACAATAGCATCTTTAATAACACAAAAAAAAATGAATAAGAACAGTGGTGAGCGCTTTCGCAAAACTAATTGCTTCATCAGACAAGAAAATAAAACACTCCATTGCTTATATACAGATGGAATCATTGACTCAATCACTGATGTCATAGGTCAATTAAGGCATTAAAGCTATATAAAACTTATAAATGTAGAAAAGGCTACATATAGAGAAAACTGCATATAAAAGACACATATAAAATACTGCATGTAAATGCATATAAAAACAGCATACAAGAACTATATACAAAACTATTGGTAAAAGACCTAAGTAATGTGCATAGATATAAACTCCATAAATACTGTAGCTGTGAAAAACATAGATAAAAATAATAATGATAATAAAAGGCTAAAAAAGGCTAAAAATCTGGATCCAGTCATAAAATATATCTACAATATGTATGTATAACTAAAAGTAGTCTATGTCTCTAAAATATGAATAAATATAAATACAATATAAATACAAGTGTAATGGGTGTATGAGGTGCCTAAAATTAAACATGTTTGAGGTGTCTTGCTTTTAAGAAAGGAACCAAGGAAGTAGAGCCATTAAGGCCTGGATATTTATCTGCATTCAATTTAATGATCCATCTCTGTTCACAGCTTTCAGTAAAGCTTTCTATATCCCCTCCTCTAATGTTTTTGTGTATGCGCTGTATCACAAAAAACTTAAAAGAATGTGAATTATCTGTATTAATAATATGCTGGGCAAGTGCATTAGTGGGTTTCTTATTTTTGACATCACGAAGATGTTCTAGAATTCTGTCTTTAAGAAATCTATTTGTTTTACCCACATAAAACACCGGACATTTCTGACAAAAGCAATAATAGACAACATCAGTGCTCTTGCAATCAGCATAAGTATTAAGCTGTAACTGAAAATGCTTGGTGGGGTGGACATATGTATTTATACTGTAAATATAGGGGCAGGCACTGCATGACCTGCAAGGAAAAGTGCCCTGATGTGAAGAAGGGATGGATTTCTTAGGTACATCTTGCTACATAACTGTTTCTTGAGTGACATATTGTTCTTGAAACTGAATAGTGGATCTTTACAGGTGATAACCTGCAACTGTGGTACCTCTTGTAATAGGTGCCAATGTTTCTTAATGACGTCAACATATTGGTTGATGTCACTCGCAAACTGTAATATTACTCTAAATTCATTATGTGGCCTAGAGTTTATGTTAGATGGATTATTACATGGAACTACCTCGTTGTTGTTAAAATAAGGTCTACATTTAGTTGATCTCATATGCCATGCATCAGATATAGTTTTATCAATTTCATCAGGTTGATATCCTCTATCTATAAACTCAAATTTTAAATTATTTAATGCTAGTAATGCATCCTCATCATCAACATGTAATCTTAATGTCCTATAAACTTACCCTTTTAATACATTTCTCGGGATGTGCCTGGGATGCATACTAGTTTTGTGTAGGTATGTGTTCTTTCTAGTTGGTTTGTGGAAGATTTTACTCTTGAAGCAGTTAAATTCATCTTTAGCTAGATGTACATCAAGAAAATCAATCTCAGCTGCAGATAGCCGGTATGTGAATTTTAAAAGTCAGATGTGGTATGCAGATAATCAACGAAGGATGCAAAATCTAAACCATTACCATTCCATAAAATAAAAATATCATCCACAAAACGTACATATCATAACACTTGGTGTAAGAAAGGATTCAAACCGGAGAGTATATGTGTTTCTTCCCAGCAGACTAGCGCAAGGTTGGCATAGCTATTTGCACAAGGAGTGCCCATAGCCATGCCAACCTGTTGCAGGAAAAATTTTTCTTCAAACATAACATTATTCTCTAATATAATTTCTAAGAGACTGCATATAAGTTGTATCTTACTATATGAAAAA